>NC_037600.1:600000-820000 GCF_003073045.1 Pomacea canaliculata
TTATTATTATATTTTAAAGCCATGTAATTTATAATACAGTAAAACCTCCTTAACTCCTTGACGACTAAAATGCAGGTGAAGTGGTAATTTAGTAATTTAGTGAGGTCGTGACTGGAAGAGGTCTCAGTAGGGAGAGCGACCAGTCTGCCTGGATTCCAGCAACCAGGACTTCAGACATCTTGACATTTATTTTCATTCATTTCAATGCTCAATAAACCTCTTAAATCGCTATCACATTTGTTTCTCTTGTTCTCTTCGCCTTTCTCTCGATAATTTTTGCTTATTCTGCCAGTTGACCGATGATTTAAAGGGGAACTAACTGTACAGGCAACAACAAGCAATCAGTAAATAAAAAACATTTGTAACATCCTGAAAAAGTGAGATGGTGAAGAATGCGAAGAAATGTCGACAAGAACACTTTGCTCTCAACCTAATATGTTTACCATCAGACATATTTTTGCAGATGAAGACAACAAGTGTGGCTCTACTCACCCAGACTTCCGGTTATCAAACACAACAGTAAGAGCAGGTGGCTGAACATGGCTGGTGAGGCATGCGGCGCCAGGTGGAGGAGACAGAAGACTGCAGGCCAGAGGTTTGAACTCTGGCTTAAGCAAGGTGGTAGTTATACACACACGTTTCCCTGTCAAGACAACAAAGCCCATAAATATTGGTTCTCTAGGGAGTCGTCGCACGATGTGGTAGTTACACCAGTGCATTGGAATCTTTAATTTACATACAGAGAAGTTCCGTGTGGAGGGAAGAATAATCAAAGGCCGCTACTTTGTCTCCTGACACGAGGTGCTGGTTGTTCCAGTGCATCATGCATCTGTTATAAATGATTATGATCTTTTAAGAATGATAATACAGAATACAATAAAATTTGTTGAAGATGGCGACTGATATCTATAATGTAATGTTATTAAAGTCAAGACTATCTTGGAAACGAGGCTGCGCCTGACAGGCTGAGTTGCTTGGTTGTCCAGCGATTTGTCTGCTTTCTTGTGCAAGGTCTTTGCTTTTCCGTATCCATAGATTTCTTGTGGCTACATGTTGTATTTGTTTGTCTTAGTCTTTCTTTGTTGTTGTTTTTACTGCTTGTGACTGCTTTGCTTGCTGTTTCTGTGGATTTTATTGCAGCGGCTACGTTCTCCGCCATTATTCTATATGTAATTCTTACTCCTCGTACTTGTTTCTATTTTCTAAAACTTAGCCTCACTAAGATTGTCCTCTATTATCTATTATCTATTATTGTGTTTGTCTATCTTTACATTTTCGAAATCTCTCTGAATTTTAGAGTTGTTGTTAATTCCAAATCTGACTTCACCAACACTTTCGCTACATGACTGCAGTTTGTCTACACGACTTCTCAGTTGCCATTGTTGATCCCCTGGCTACCTTTAAACTTCCGGTCTATTTAGTTGACATTTTGAGAAAACTTTCTCTTTTGAATGCTGACACCCATAGAGACAAGAGATTCCAATCCGTCGCTACCCTGCTGGTCGTCGGCATTGCTATTATCTACACATCATCACTTGCCTATGCCCTATGCCCTATGGCCTGTCCTTTACTGCTGCCTTATCGTTCCCACACATCTTTTGAGTGTGTACAAGTCTCTTTTTCTCCTCCCTACTGCTCGATGCATAAAACAAACTATATTCTAATATTTTAAAATATTTCAGTCGATTTGCATTGGTATTGCAGTTGTAGACACCTCAACAACCCACTTTGCAGTTTGCAAGCCCGGGTGGTGGTGACGACGGTCAGTGACAGGTACCCAGCGCCACGACAGCAACACTGAGTGCAGTCACTTTGTGTCTCAATGCATCGGAAACAACACTTATTCTCCCGAGATAATGGACAGGTAATTATGACAGGTGCTGATAGATTGAGGGGACTACCACATAAAATATTGGGGTGTACAATATTCATATTGTGTCTGTAATCAACACATTGCTGAAGGGCGAGACGGCGGTGTCACGTGACTTGAGTCGAGCAGTGGAACGTGTCACATGCTAGGCGCTCCACAAGACTCCTTGGACGGTCTTCACTGTTTGTCCTCCAAGTTACTAATAGTTTCTGTCACAACAGTCTGTTTTGTAGCCTGAAAGTCATGAAAGTTCATCAAATGTCTCTTACACCGATCTTTGAGAGCAAGTTGTCTCAGTGAGCAGACAGTCCGCACAGACTCCTGTTTGTCGACTGACAGTTGCTTGGGTTGTAGTCACATTCTCATAGAAATACTCCATGCCATGGATGTCAGTACAAAACTTTCTTTAGGAATAAAAACATATCAATAAAGTGATTTTCACGCTCTCTCTATATCTAGGTAAATATATAGCTATGTGTTCTTCAAACAGCTGTTAGATATACATATCTCTGTAACAGCAGCACCTGCCATCTTTTTGTTTCTTAAATTTGTTTCTCTTTCCTGATTTGATTGCCACCTATTCTTTTACAATTGACTTTCTTGTGTTGTTCGATTACAGACATTACGTTTCAACCAAGGGAGGCTTTCATTCCCCCCAGAGGGTCAGCTCGTGCCTTTTGGTGATTTGTGTTTCTTGTCTGTGGTCCTTCTGACAGACTTTTTTCTTCGTTCAATTTGCACTTCGTGCGCTTGTAGGTTTGAAATTCTTTTGAAGTCAGACGAGAGTGGAGAGGTGTGTGAAGGGAGTGTTTCTTGTTCTATTCTTGTCCTTTGTCCTGAAAACTGATTCATCACGATCTCGACAGACAAAAACATTCGTTTGGTTGTTGAAAGGAGGCGCACGTGTGACGAGTGAGTTAACTTTAGCGACATTAGTTCCTGACTAGAACAGAACAGTCACACAATGACAATAAGGGAACATAGAAATCAGTCTTTACAAAAGTGCTTTTGTCCCTCATCCCTGCACCCCTCCCCCTTGCACCTCTGCACGCCAGCGGGTCAAGGACGAGGTGACCTCGCAACTGATGACGTGGCGCCAGTGTGAACAGCAGGTACACGTCAGTGTGGCACCTGGTGACAGGTCCTGCTGGGTATTGAAGTAGGAGAGAGAACAGAGAATGTTGATCTACTGATACATTTAAATTAACATTAATTAATTGGTTTTAGTCCTGTAAACATCACTTTTGTCTTCTAAAAAATAAACTCGCATTTTAAAACTGATAGCGACTGATGGGGTGGGAGTCGACAGATTTGGCTTGAAAAGCTTTTGTGCATCTTGGTCTGCTTGAATGAAATGACGATTTCTGTTTTAGTAGTTGTATACAGGTGTGTGTGTGTGTGTGTGTGTGTGTGTGTGTGTGTGTTGTGTTTGAGTGTGTTTGTGTGAGTGTTTGTGAGTGTGTGTGTGGTGGGTGTGTGTATGTGTGTATGTGTGTGTGTGTGTGTGTGTGGGTGTGTGGTGTGTGTGTGTGTGTGTGTGTGTGTTTGTGTGTGTGTGTGTGTTTGTTTGTGTGTTTGTGCATGTGTGTGTGTGTTTGTGTGTGTGTTTGTGTGTGTGTTTCTGTGTGTGTGTGTGTGTTTATATGCGTGCAGTGTGTGTGTGTGTTTGTGTGTGTGTGTGTGTGTGTGTTTGTGTGTGTGTTTGTGTGTGTGTATTTATATGCGTGCAGTGTGTGTGTGCGCGCACGTCTAAGGATGTATGCGGGTGGGGTGGGGTGGGGATCAAGAGTGATAACATCTTGCTTGTAATTCTGGTGATTTTCTGGCAGACGATTCCCAGGCCTGACCTGACCAGCTTGGAGATCTCTCAGAGGCTCTGTCGCCTGCCTTCGTCTGTCTTCGTCCTCGTGGAGCGATGAGGGCGGACCTTTGGCGAGTCATAAATATCCTTGCTTTCACTTGTATCAGGACTTTTAATGTCCTCCTCCATTTTGTTTGAACCAAGAAAAGCTTAGACCAGTCAAGCTACAAACACTAAGTTGAATATATTTCTAACCCACACCATCTCGCCCCGTTTTCTCTCAAGCCTGGGGGCTGATGGTTAGAGAGGCGAGCCTTCAGTTGAGAGTTGTTTGTGTGTGTGGTTGTTGTGGTTGTTGTTGTTGATAATCTACTAAATGAAGTTGAAAGGAAGGGACTTTGTTGCCGCGCGTGTTTCTCGTTTTATGTACATTGATAACAGAAGATAATTGATGTGCTCCCTTGTGCATAGCAGCAAATAATTGTATTGTGGTAGGGAGGGAGTAGGGAGGGGCTGCAGTGGTTTTTAACTGAAGTGTAATGGCGTGTCTTTAAGGTGGGCGCCAGAAGACATAAAACACTCGTTTATGCTAATCATTGTTTACTATTCAGTCTTTTTCCATTTGTGTTGGTGAAGCGCGTGAGTTTGACGTGCGGCGACTACGTCAGCGGTCGTGTAGGCAACAAGCGGCGGATAAGAATCACAATAACAACAGCAGTACAAAGCACTTAAAGCCAAGTTACAGGACATGTTCCCGCTTGTCGGCGAGTTGGGTGGACTTGAGGTCAAGCACTCAAGCAAATACAATCACACGGCTGCAAACTTCCAAATCACTGGACATCATTTGTCCTTATTTACTGACCACTTACCTGTACACACCTTGAAACTGCTCATCTCGTGCTGTGGTGTAGACTGGAGGCAAAGCGGATAGCCGAGTGGTCATCGCTGGCATCCCAACTAAGAACACGCTGGTTCAATGCCCGATGAACGCAGCAAGCTTTCCTCCAGTCGACCCAGCTGGCGGCAACGGGTACCTGACTGCTCAGAGCAGTGGTTCTTCACCTTGTTTGAGGTAGCCAACCCACAAGTTTCATCTGCACATTCACCGAACTCTTCTTTAGTGTCATCACGAATTGTGGGTGTGTCTTGACCTCCGTGGCGGAGGCTCCGCCGAACCCCTGAGATCGACTCACCGAACCCCTAGGGTTCGATAGAACCCAGGTTAAGAACCACTGGCCTAGAGGGTTGGGGAGGGTAAGGCAGCGAGTGAGAGGACATGGACAGCGACCTCATGTCAAGCTGGCCCTCACAAGATTGAGGTCTCTAACACCTAACCCACCAACCACCTGACAATGTCAGGAGATAAACTTTTACCTTTTTTTAACTTGTTTGTGTGCTACACACAATATCTGAAAGACGGTAAATAGTATTAAATATATAGAATAAATATAAGTGTGTGTGTGGGATTATACTTCAGCTTCGTCTTGAAGGGAAACTAGTGTCAACAAAGATGTCCAAGTTGTTTGACAGAAGCCTTTGTTGTACTTACCTGTGTGTTGTACTTACCTGTGTGTGTTGTACTTACCTGTGTGTTGTACTCTCCTGTGTGTGTTGTACTTACCTGTGTGTTGTACTTAACTGTGTGTTGTACTTACCTGTGTGTTGTACTTACCTGTGTGTGTTGTACTTACCTGCGTGTGTTGTACTTACCTGTGTGTTGTACTTACCTGTGTGTGTTATACTTACCTGTGTGTGTTGTACTTACCTGTGTGTGTTGTACTTACCTGTGTGTTGTACTTACCTGTATGTGTTGTACTTACTTGTGTGTTGTACTTACCTGTGTGTGTTGTACTTACCTGTGTGTGTGTGTTGTACTTACCAGTGTGTTGTACTTACCTGTGTGTGTGTTGTACTTACCTGTGTGTGTGTTGTACTTACCTGTGTTGTACTTACTCTGTGTGTGTTGTACTTACCTGTGTGTGTGTTGTACTTACCTGTGTGTGTTGTACTTACCTGTGTGTATCCTTACTGTGTGTTGTACTTACCTGTGTGTTGTACTTACCTGTGTGTGTTGTACTTACCTGTGTGTTATACTTACCTGTGTGTTGTACTTATGTGTGTGTTGTACTTACTGTACTTACCTGTGTGTTGTACTTACCTGTGTGTGTTGTACTTACCTGTGTGTTGTACTTACCTGTGTGTTGTACTTACCTGTGTGTGTTGTACTTACCTGTGTGTGTTGTACTTACCTGTGTGTGTTGTACTTACCTGTGTGTTGTACTTACCTGTGTGTTGTACTTACCATGTGTGTGTGTACTTACCTGTGTGTGTTGTACTTACCAGTTGTGTGTTGTACTTACCTGTGTGTGTTGTACTTACCTGTGTGTTGTACTTACCTGTGTGTTGTACTTACCTGTGTGTTGTACTTACCTGTGTGTTGTACTTACCTGTGTGTTGTACTTACCTGTGTGTGTTGTACTTACCTGTGTGTTGTACTTACCTGTGTGTGTTGTACTTACCTGTGTGTTGTACTTACCTGTGTGTTGTACTTACCTGTGTGTGTTGTACTTACCTGTGTGTGTTGTACTTACCTGTGTGTTGTACTTACCTGTGTGTGTTGTACTTACCTGTGTGTTGTACTTACCTGTGTGTGTTGTACTTACCTGTGTGTGTGTTGTACTTACCATGTGTGTTGTACTTACCCTGTGTGTGTTGTACTTACCTGTGTGTTGTACTTACCTGTGTGTGTTGTACTTACCTGTGTGTGTGTTGTACTTACCTGTGTGTGTGTTGTACTTACCTGTGTGTTGTACTTACCTGTGTGTGTGTTGTACTTATGTGTGTGTGTGTTGTACTTACCTGTGTGTGTTGTACTTACCTGTGTGTGTGTTGTACTTACCTGGTGTGTGTGTTGTACTTACCCTGTGTGTGTTGTACTTACCTGTGTGTTGTACTTACCTGTGTGTGTTGTACTTACCGTGTGTTGTACTTACCTGTGTGTTGTACTTACCTGTGTGTGTGTTGTACTTACCTGTGTGTGTTGTACTTACCTGTGTGTGTTGTACTTACCTGTGTGTGTTGTACTTACCTGTGTGTGTGTTGTACTTACCTGTGTGTGTTGTACTTACCTGTGTGTGTGTGTGTTGTACTTACCTGTGTGTGTGTTGTACTTACCTGTGTGTTGTACTTACCTGTGTGTTATCCTTACCTCTGTGTGTGTTGTACTTACCTGTGTGTGTTGTACTTACCTGTGTGTGTGTTGTACTTACCTGTGTGTTGTACTTACCTGTGTGTTGTACTTACCTGTGTGTGTTGTACTTACCTGTGTGTGTGTTGTACTTACCTGTGTGTTGTACTTACCTGTGTGTTGTACTTACCTGTGTGTGTTGTACTTACCTGTGTGTGTTGTACTTACCTGTGTGTGTGTTGTACTTACCTGTGTGTTGTACTTACCTGTGTGTGTTGTACTTACCTGTGTGTGTTGTACTTACCTGTGTGTGTTGTACTTACCTGTGTGTGTTGTACTTACTTTGTGTGTTGTACTTACCTGTGTGTGTTGTACTTACCTGTGTGTGTTGTACTTACCTGTGTGTGTTGTACTTACCTGTGTGTGTTGTACTTACCTGTGTGTTGTACTTACCTGTGTGTTGTACTTACCTGTGTGTGTTGTACTTACCTGTGTGTGTTGTACTTACCTGTGTGTTGTACTTACCTGTGTGTTGTACTTACCTGTGTGTGTTGTACTTACCTGTGTGTTGTACTTACCTGTGTGTGTTGTACTTACCTGTGTGTGTTGTACTTACCTGTGTGTTGTACTTACCTGTGTGTGTTGTACTTACCTGTGTGTTGTACTTACCTGTGTGTGTTGTACTTACCTGTGTGTGTTGTACTTACCTGTGTGTTGTACTTACCTGTGTGTTGTACTTACCTGTGTGTTGTACTTACCTGTGTGTGTGTTGTACTTACCTGTGTGTGTTGTACTTACCTGTGTGTGTTGTACTTACCTGTGTGTTGTACTTACCTGTGTGTGTGTTGTACTTACCTGTGTGTTGTACTTACCTGTGTGTGTTGTACTTACCTGTGTGTGTGTTGTACTTACCTGTGTGTGTGTTGTACTTACCTGTGTGTGTTGTACTTACCTGTGTGTTGTACTTATGTGTTGTACTTACCTGTGTGTGTTGTACTTACCTGTGTGTGTGTTGTACTTACCTGTGTGTGTTGTACTTACCTGTGTGTGTTGTACTTACTGTGTGTTGTACTTACTGTGTGTGTTGTACTTACCTGTGTGTGTGTGTTGTACTTACCTGTGTGTTGTACTTACCTGTGTGTGTGTTGTACTTACCTGTGTGTTGTACTTACCTGTGTGTGTTGTACTTACCTGTGGTTTGTGTGTGTTGTACTTACCTGTGTGTGTTGTACTTACCTGTGTGTGTTGTACTTACCTGTGTGTGTTGTACTTACCTGTGTGTGTTGTACTTACCTGTGTGTGTGTTGTACTTACCTGTGTGTGTTGTACTTACCTGTGTGTGTGTTGTACTTACCTGTGTGTGTGTTGTACTTACCTGTGTGTTATTACCTGTGTGTGTGTTGTACTTACCTGTGTGTGTTGTACTTACCTGTGTGTGTTGTACTTACCTGTGTGTGTTGTACTTACCTGTGTGTGTTGTACTTACCTGTGTGTGTTGTACTTACCTGTGTGTTGTACTTACCTGTGTGTGTTGTACTTACCTGTGTGTGTTGTACTTACCTGTGTGTTGTACTTACCTGTGTGTGTGTTGTACTTACCTGTGTGTGTGTTGTACTTACCTGTGTGTTGTACTTACTGTGTGTGTGTTGTACTTACCTGTGTGTGTTGTACTTACCTGTGTGTGTTGTACTTACCTGTGTGTGTTGTACTTACCTGTGTGTGTGTTGTACTTACCTGTGTGTTGTACTTACCTGTGTGTGTTGTACTTACCTGTGTGTTGTACTTACCTGTGTGTGTTGTACTTACCTGTGTGTGTTGTACTTACCTGTGTGTTTGTACTTACCTGTGTGTTGTACTTACCTGTGTGTGTTGTACTTACCTGTGTGTTGTACTTACCTGTGTGTGTTGTACTTACCTGTGTGTGTTGTACTTACCTGTGTGTGTTGTACTTACCTGTGTGTGTTGTACTTACCTGTGTGTTGTACTTACCTGTGTGTGTTGTACTTACCTGTGTGTTGTACTTACCTGTGTGTTGTACTTACCTGTGTGTTGTACTTACCTGTGTGTGTGTTGTACTTACCTGTGTGTTGTACTTACCTGTGTGTTGTACTTACCTGTGTGTGTTGTACTTACCTGTGTGTTGTACTTACCTGTGTGTGTGTTGTACTTACCTGTGTGTGTTGTACTTACCTGTGTGTGTTGTACTTACCTGTGTGTTGTACTTACCTGTGTGTTGTACTTACCTGTATGTTGTACTTACCTGTGTGTGTGTGTGATACTGTATGTAAAGACAGCAACGTGTGTGTGTGTGTGTGTGTGTGTGTGTGTGTGTGTGTGTGTGTGTGAGATACTGTATGTAAAGACAGCAACGTGTGTGTGTGAGATACTGTATGTAAAGACAGCAACGTGTGTGTGTGATACTGTATGTAAAGACAGCAACGTGTGTGTGTGTGATACTGTATGTAAAGACAGCAACGTGTGTGTGTGTGTGTGTGTGATACTGTATGTAAAGACAGCAACGTGTGTGTGTGAGATACTGTATGTAAAGACAGCAACGTGTGTGTGTGTGTGTGTGTGTGTGTGTGTGTGAGATACTGTATGTAAAGACAGCAACGTGTGTGTGTGAGATACTGTATGTAAAGACAGCAACGTGTGTGTGTGTGAGATACTGTATGTAAAGACAGCAACGTGTGTGTGTGTGTGTGTGTGTGTGTGAGATACTGTATGTAAAGACAGCAAACGTGTGTGTGTGTGAGATACTGTATGTAAAGACAGCAACGTGTGTGTGTGTGTGTGTGTGTGTGTGTGTGTGTGTGTGTGTGTGTGTGTGTGTGTGAGATACTGTATGTAAAGGCAGCAACGTGTGTGTGTGTGTGTGAGAGAGAGAGAGTGAGTGATTACACTGAGACTATTTGTGGACTTTCTGTATACTTTAATATCAAACACTCTGGAGCTCTCTGACAGAGGCCTGCCGTGTGGTATACAGAAGTCATTTTTAAACTGCATGACAGGAGTTGATCAACAATATAGTGTATGGATAGATATAGATAGTAAGCCACGTGTGTGAACAGTGTACCTTTAGTTAATACATATGTTAGCATAGACTTAAGTTATACAAGTATTTCTGACAATGGAGTGCATTAGTACAGCAGCACAAATGATAAACAGGGAGTGAGAATATTGTCTCACATTTCTAGAGGAGATATGTTTACCTCCCTACAATTACAGCCAGAGCGGTACGCTTGTACATTTTTGACAAATATCACAGTTTTCACAAACGCCATACTTTTGCGGATTACTTTGTTTTGCTTACAACCCTACGTAAAAACTTTCTTTCATCCGCATGGAAGTTTACTTGTCACACTTTCTAAAGTTTAGCGTTGCTTTGACACTGATTGCGGCATTTATTCCAATAACAGACTATGCACTCCACCACCAAGACCGAACTAAACTATGCAGAATTTATCACTGAGACCTAGCTAAACAATACAGGCTTTAAATTTCAGACCTAGCTAAATAATACAGGCTTTATCACTAAGACCTAGCTAAATAATACAGGCTTTATCATTGAGATCTAGCTAAATACAGACTTTATCATTGAGATCTAGCTAAATACAGACTTTATCACTGAGATCTAGCTAAATACAGACTTTATCATTGAGACCTAGCTAAATACAGACTTTATCACTGAGATCTAGCTAAATACAGACTTTATCACTAAGACCTAGCTAAATACAGACTTTATCATTGAGATCTAGCTAAATGCAGACTTTATCATTGAGACCTAGCTAAATGTAGACTTTAT
Organism: Pomacea canaliculata; assembly: GCF_003073045.1. NCBI lineage: Eukaryota > Metazoa > Mollusca > Gastropoda > Architaenioglossa > Ampullariidae > Pomacea > Pomacea canaliculata. Next base: position 610,664 of record NC_037600.1, read on the forward strand.
CACTGAGACCTAGCTAAATAATACAGGCTTTATCACTAAGATCTAGCTAAATACAGGCTTTATCATTGAGATCTAGCTAAATACAGGCTTTATCATTGAGACCTAGCTAAATACAGACTTTATCATTGAGACCTAGCTAAACAATACAGACTTTATCACTGAGACCTAGCTAAACAATACAGACTTTATCACTGAGACCTAGCTAAACAATACAGACTTTATCATTGAGACCTAGCTAAACAATACAGACTTTATCACTGAGACCTAGCTAAACAATACAGACTTTATCATTGAGACCTAGCTAAACAATACAGACTTTATCACTGAGACCTAGCTAAACAATACAGACTTTATCATTGAGACCTAGCTAAACAATACAGACTTTATCATTGAGACCTAGCTAAACAATACAGACTTTATCATTGAGACCTAGCTAAACAATACAGACTTTATCACTGAGACCTAGCTAAATAATACAGACTTTATCACTAAGACCTAGCTAAATACAGACTTTATCATTGAGACCTAGCTAAATACAGGCTTTATCATTGAGACCTAGCTAAACAATACAGACTTTATCATTGAGACCTAGCTAAACAATACAGACTTTATCATTGAGACCTAGCTAAACAGTACAGACTTTATCATTGAGACCTAGCTAAACAATACAGACTTTATCATTGAGACCTAGCTAAACAGTACAGACTTTATCATTGAGACTAAACAATACAGACTTTATCATTGAGACCAGACTAAACAATGCGGACATCGCTGTGACCTACCCTTTGATGTATACACACTAAATGTTGTTGCTGCCTGTACTATCATCCTATTACGAGCTGCTGGTAACTCGTAGTCAAGTGTACGTGTAAACAAATCAGTAATAATGAAAGTTCTGTTCTCGTGTTCTGATGGAGCTTCTCCCTCCCTTCTTGTCACAGCGTTTTTTGCGATGTTTTGTTGGAAATCCGGTTCTTTATTCCTCCGCTGGTGCTTCTCCTCCACTGCAGGAAAGAATAAATTCCAGGTGTCAGACAAGTCTTGAACATATAAACTAGTATCTACATTTGAATGTTTCTTCAGAACGTAAAAACAGTGCAGCACAGTTAAAGTGGAAAGTGAAAACATCAAATGTTGCCTTCAAGTGACAAGGTGTCTTGTTATCCCTGGATTGTGTCGTCTTTTAGACGGGAACCTACTTTGTTGCTTTGTAACCTAAAAGTTTGTAAGCAGCTACCCAAGTGTGAGATGTGTGCGATGAGGTTTTTTTTAAAAAGTCTGCATTTAAAACAATGCAGTTCTGTAAGACTGTCTCAGTCTCCATACACATCTACCAGAGATATCCTGTCTCTGTCTCTGTCTACACATCTTTGGTGCGCCTTTCTGTCAGTCCAATGGACATCAAGAAATGGTCATGTCGACGTTCGACCCTCCATCTCTTTACAATTGTCAGTCCCACCATCTCTCTGTTGTCAAATACATGTCGGTTTGAATGTCCTATTTTCTGACTAGTAATGTCCACTTACCCTTCTGCTGCTTGTTCTGGTTGTTCTGACCTGCAACAGCAGATATAAACATTTGCGCTTACTTCAAAATCATTAACGTTCAAATACGAAGCAAAATGCCTTAGCTTCTCATGAAGGGAGGAGAGCAGCACAGTTGATGTACATTTTAATAGGTACTTCAATTTACGACAACTCCGATATAAGAATACAACACAACGCATCTCTATTTTTCATTTCTCTCCTTAACAAAGACGGAAATTTTCTTGGCAGCTGTCATAAACAATAGACCACACAGACAAAATAAACAAGTCCAACAGTCAGCCACACAACCACTCACACTCAGCCACTCAGCGTCCATTCTCACAGACACACCATCATTAGTGTCACAGGCTACGGAGAGAAAAACTAAGGTTGATTTACAAATCTTTTTCAAGTGCGGCATCACAACTGATTAAACGGACTTGGGGAAAGCTTTCTTCTTGGCGACTAGTTGTTTCTATTGGCAACCAGAGGGCAGCATTTGGAAATGGTGACGACGGGTTATAGTGGTCTGTGACATGGGAAGATTTATTTGTTTGCTGATCTATACTCGTACCTCAGTTTTGCAGGCACCTGGCATTTTTAAAAGCAAACTTTACTTTGAATGACTTTTCTAAAGATCATCAAAACTGTGCTCCATTGTCACAGGGAGCATTTATGTCGCTACTGTCCACCTAAATAATGTGCTTTGTCTTCAGCAGCTTGACAGGTGTGTCCTGTCTTACATGTACTAACAATAAAGTCGCCAGTGAAATACATTTCTCTCACACAGTCTTTCTGTCGTTTTCTTAGGAAGTTGTATTAGTCCTACCATTCTTCTCTACCTTTAAGTTTGTTAGCATCTCCATCTGTCAGACGATGTCAAAACCTATTCAAGATTTACAGTATTTACTTACTCTTCGGCACTTGCCTCTTCTGCTTCTTCTCTGCAGTAGGAAAAGGAATCCCAAGTTAAGACAATATTATCAATATTGTCAATTAAGTTAATATCATTAGCATTTTACAAGAAATATTACTAGATTACCATACGCTGATAATTTATTTCATTTTAAAGTAAAAGCATTGTCATATAAACTATGAAGTGTGAAAACATGTCTTATGATATAAATATCTAGTCACCAGTAAAAGACATTTCTCCTACACTGTCTTTCTGTCGTTTTGTTAGGAAAGTGTATTAGTCCTACAATACTTCTCTACTTTCAAGTTTGTTAGCACTTCGATCTGTCGTCAGAAAATGGAGTACACAGTTGAAGGTATAAACTATTTACTTACCCTTCTCCTTCATCCTCTCCTTCACCTTCTCCTTCACCTTCTCCTTCTCCTTCTCCTTCTGCTTCAGCCGCTCCTCTGCAGTAGAAAAGTAATGGCAGGTTAAGACAATAATATCAGCCTTGTATATTCAGGTCATTTTACAAGCATGTTACCAGGAACAAGACAAGATTTCTTTAAATACTCTGTTGTGTTTTAAAGTAAAAGTTTTGTCACAGAACGTTCATGAACATGATTAAAAAGTATGTCTTCTTGTTGAAAAATCATTTTAGAAGTTTTACAACTCTCTCATTAATGTGACAAAAGTGTCTGAAGACATTAAGTCGCCAGTGAAATACATTTCTCTAACACTGGCTCTGCCACTTCGTCAGTCAGGTGTATTAGTCCTACAAGTCTTCTGTACTTTCAAGTCTGTCTGTGGTCATAAACTGTTCAAGGTATTCAGAAAGCATTCACTTACCCTTCTGGAGCTTGAGCGGGACTGCAGTAGAAAAAGGTAAGCCAAGTTTAGACAATGATATTTATCTAATAACTGCTAAAAGCTGTAAAAGTAATTCCTAGAGTTTAGCTTGGGAGCGACCCAGGGTTAGTTTGTGTTTGTGTGCAAGAAATAATACCAAACACCTGAGGACGCGTTTGTGAGAAATGGTGAGCACGAGTGTCATGACACCTGTCCGCAATGTTTGTAAATTCACCGTCTTTAATTTTCTTTCTTTCTTCATCTCAGAATATCTTTCTACTCAAGAATAATCAGATGTTCTTAACAAAAGTAATAATTTGTTTAAACATGTATAAATCACTCTGTCTCTTTTTTCTGACTGATAAGTTACCACAAAAATATTTACCCTTGGGCCTGCCGACGTTTTCTCCACACTAGGAACGCCACCAATGCTGCAAGAAACCAGAGTTTAAAATAGGATTGATAGACTGAGGCACTTTTGTTGTCAGATTCACAATGTCTTGTTTAGTTTTATCAGTAAGCTAGCTTGAATTTTCAAACCTTCATCACTATCATCATGAGCAGCAGCAACATGTCCTGTTAACCCTCATTAGCGTGGGGAAGGGGCACTCTAAGTGTTCTACACTTTTGTGTGACTTGAAGGTTCAACTGGCTGCTGTGTGGATTTTGTTTTCCTCTCTTTTGCTGTTTGCTTACCTAAAGACAAAGACTTACAACCTCTTGATGTAGATCCGTGCCTACACTATTGGCTCAGCCTGTGAACATCTGTATCATTTGACATACAGACATGTACAATATTCACTTCAAGTTTTGATGTTTGCCACTCTTGAGACAATGGTAGATTTTTATACCTTTTCTGTATTATTTTAATTATTCGGTTTCTGTCTAACTTTATTTATCATTAATATTTATATTTCTTCTGTTGTTTTTATTTAGTCGTTTTTGCCATATCACTTTCTACTCTTGCCAGTGCTGGCCTCATGTTTTCTACACGTGTCTGTCCGTCCGCTTGTAAGGTCTTACAGTTCACTGCTGCTCCCTGCAATCAGATCCGTTGGTTGAGCAAGGAGAGGTCGACGCTGAGGTGGACAGAGGAACAACTGGCAGGACTGGTCATTCCATGTAGGACCTGCTAACCCTTACTTAAAGGGACACTCAAGGCTTGTGATCAGGCTGTGGCAACGGTCAACCGTTTCAAAACTATATTTAGTTACAATTACACAGCACGAGAGCAGCACAGGAGAAATAAAGGATTCGTTCCTCACTTAATTACACTTATTAGCACTATTTCGGTTGCCGATGTTTATAAAAATTGAAAAAATCCACTGACATCGACCCTTGTGTCCTTCCGCTGAGCAGCCGCGATAGCTTCCCGAGATGGTCAAGCAGACGAGTCTGGGTGTGACGTCAGTCAGAGGCGGACAACAAGTGTCTGAGGTCATTGCGAGGATTTGAACTCGTGATCGGTGGTGTCTCCTGAGTTTATTTAGGTTTTAAAGTGAACTTTTCACAGCACAGTTTTTAAAAATTATAGAAAACAGTCTGTTTCACTTGGTAAGCAGTCTTGATCATGTCATAAGGTCACGTGACGGAGAACGAGACTTCGTCTAAGTAAACGAAAGAGTCCGATGTCATTTCTCTTCTTAAACACAACATCCTACAAAACCTTCAACTTTTCCCACTTGAGCAGACGCGAGAGTAGACGAGATTCAAGTGGATCCTACTCTGTACGAGATTCTAAGCAGTTTTATTCTGCCTTTACACTCCTTTTAAGACAGGCACGTGGTGAGCATTGTAAGCCCGTGCACTCATCCTTCTGTTATCTCCGAGGAGTGCGTGCGTGCGTGCGTGCGTTCGTTCGTTCGTGCATGCGTGGGAGCTAACATTCGATGGCATCCGATCTCCCGTTTAAAAACTGAGACAAGAAACAACTGACTGGCCGTTGATACTCTTTCCTCAAGGCCCTCATCTTCATTACTTCCTTCCATTATAAAAACACAAACACACACACACACAAACACACACACACACTGCAGAACCAGCACGTGCCCTGTGACGTTCACACATTATTTAACACAGACATGTATTACTCACCAATCAAACCGGCAATGCCAAGTGCAATGAGAATTGCTGCCCATAGGGGAAATTCTTCCTTTGGTGGGAGTGGATTAGCTGGTGGTGGTGGTGCGGTTGTTAACGTTTCATTCACTTTGAAGATTGAGATTAAAAATGAACTTCATTAGCTGATATTCCGGACACTTACATTTTGATGGAGACTAATGATTTCTGACAGATGTTCATTCTAGCAGTAGTGATATGATATGATATGATATGATATGATATGATATATGATATGATATATGTCAATCACATACCTAGTCCCCTGACTATGATGTCAATCGCAAACCTAGTCCCGTCACTATGATATCAATCACATACCTAGTCCCGTCACTATGATGTCAATCTCATACCTAGTCCACTGACTATGATGTCAATCTCATACCTAGTCTACTGACTATGATGTCAATCTCATACCTAGTCTACTGACTATGATGTCAATCTCATACCTAGTCCACTGACTATGATGTCAATCGCAAACCTAGTCTACTGACTATGATGTCAATCGCAAACCTAGTCCCGTCACTATGATATCAATCACATACCTAGTCCCCTGACTATGATGTCAATTCAATAACTAGTCCCGTTACTATGATGTCAAGTAGCCGGCATCAATTCTTTTCCTCGAAAGCCAAGAACACGAGAAAACACTCAGGTCACCCATTTCCAATTGTAGGACTTTCATAAATTATCTCAGCACTTCTTGCAAAGTTTCACACTGTACGTGCTCACATTTTCTGTTCTTCACAACTCTCTGTGAGTCGCTGACAGTCTTGTCTATGCCTAGTCTCAAACATTAACTGACGACAGCGAAGGAATCCAGTATCTCGGACACAAAGGGGAAAAATGAGTGAGCGAGTGTGTTCTCACGTGGAAACAATAGCAACAACAACTTACCTAATGTGAGGTTGTCACATTGTTTGCTATATATATTCTGAAATTTGGTTCCACCTTCCTTTAGCTTGCAGTCTACATAACACGTTGGTCGCGCATTTTGCTTATCGTCCGTTACGAGGAAATAGCAATCATAGCGCCATCTGTCGGGACCAATTTGTTCGCAGGAACCGGTTCCATCTGCTTTTTCAGCTGAGTTGCAGGTGGTTGAATCGAACATCGGTGTAATCGTACAGTAGTAGTCTGTTAAAATACCACGATATCTGAATGCCACTTTAACTTCATCTGTCTCGCAAGGTGTTCTAAAAAAGGTCGTATCCAGTTCACATGAAATCTTTGCCAGTTTGCCTCTTATGTAAACATTATCACATTTGGTCTGAAACTTCTCGTCATCGACAGCTGAAAAAATAAGATTACTGATAATCATCATCGACAGTTTCTCTTGTGGATTTCAAAATGTACAAAATCAATCAATCTATAGTCCGGTGGATCTGTGGTTGAGCCCAAAACTAAGTGGCACAAAAGCAGACAAAAGGTTGTACATAAGTGAGTTGCTGTGAGGGCGCCACTTCCTGAAGTGACATTATCAAGTCATCATAAGTCTGTCCTCCCCAATGTTGTTGTTATGTTGCCTGTTGTTTCATCGAGTCACCGAGTTGTGTGTCGAGTGTGTAAGTGTTTAGTAGGTGTCCATGGTCCTGACACGTGGACCACTCTAGCATCAAGGAGACTTACAAAAGGTGTCTCTAGCAGTTCTTGCACTAGTAAGTGCTTACTGTCATTAGTTGTAAGTTTGTAGACACTACAAACACGACGACACTATGGCGGTACCTGTCCTGGCAAGATGGCAGATATTATTAACAATAATTAAGGGAACTTTACAAGGCGCACCATCACCGAGATAAACCGCACTCTCTGCGCAGACCAGTCATGATAACAGATAACAGAATAGATAACAGACAGTAGACGGTGAGGTAAGTATAGCCACAGAACGTAAAGCAGTGAATGAAGGTATGAAGGGATGTAGATACTATAAACAGTGTCAGATGGAGTCGGTACATGATGGTTAGCACGACAGACAGTGTTGCCAGGGAGGTAAAAATAGTAACTCAGGGAAAGTACTTTGTGAACAGATATGTGTTCACAGAGCGTGTGAACGTAGCCTTGTAGTCCGAGTTATGAATGAGATGTGGAAGAGAGTTCCACTGCTTAGCAGCACAGAGGGAGGACGTCCGTTGTCATGTGACTGTCTGTGTGGGAGGGAGGATAGAATGAGGGAGTCTGAGGAGGAGCCAAGGTTTGGGGCAGGAGTGTGGGCAGACAAGATTTCAGTAGAGTAGAGGGGGAGGAGCCTTCAACGAATCCATAGCATAAAGTCAAGAGCATGTAGACTATTCTAGCTTTAACTGGTAGCCAACGGAGAGAATAAAGAAGTGGTGTGACATGTTCACATTTGTGATTCCCGAAAGCGAGACGAGCAGCTGTGTTGTGGACTTTCTGATGCTTATCAATGAGGTCCTGTGGACATCCAGAAAGAAAAGAGTTACGTAGTCTACTTTAAACAGAATGAGCAGATGAGGATTTTGGGGGTTGAGATGGACAGAAAATGTCGAATGGATCTGATCTTCGGAAGCTCATAGTATGCAGAACGACAGATGTGAGAAACACGTTCATCAAGAGACACGTCAGCAGACATTATGCAACCTAAGACAAGTTCCTTTCTTGATGCTTAACTTAAGAAACAATAAATGTAAAGTTGGGCACAACACTGCTTTCACTGTACCAACAGTCACTGGGGACTAATGTTTCATAAGTCTATATATACATGTATATATCTTAGACACTTACAACTTGTCCTGAAACGTAAAAACAATGACACAAACAAAACACAACTGACATCTCCACTTGGAGACAGACGTTATCCACTGAATGTCCCTGTCCCTGGGACGAGCGACCTCACAATATGTTATATTAAACACTGCCTCTTGGGGTCACACGTTGTCGTCCTGGGAATTATACTCCAGGATACCCACAAACTAAACAATTCCCTTCACTCCATGGCCCATCTCCCGGCCCCGCAGACTGCGCCCATTGATAGTTGCAAACGAGAACAAAATTACTCATTCATATCTTTTGAGAAGAATGCATAAAAAAATTCAGCATACAAAAATCCGAGATGTACAAAAATACAAACACCGCACCTTTGTAGGCAGACGCAGCTTCCACTCCCCCCCCCCACACACACACCTAGTGTCCCTCCACTCGCCGTGTGTCCTCTGGAAGTGAAGTGGTGGCCCACAACAGTTCATTTAAATCGTCTTCCCACCTTTCTTGTTGCGCTGTCTAGAAACAGAATCCCGATTATTCAGCAGGTGAGCTCAGCCACCATCCGTGTGCGGGCTGTTATCCTCATGTCCCCCTCTGTGACACCGCAACAGAGACACGCAGTGAACTCTTGCTCTCCTCGTTGAAATAATACTTTTCTGTTTTTCATCAACTACAAGACACCTGCAGGAAGATCTCCAACCACCATCTACGTTGCGAGAGAACACGTCATAGTCCACACTGAAGACTTTAAACACCTCAATAGATGTTTGTCTGCTTGTGCAAACGACGAGAGCAGTGGACTGTGATAGGAGCAGTAGTCACGGGAAAGGTCTTTGAGTGCACGCTAAAGACTTAATAGTCGGTAATTGCCTAGAATAAAGGTAATTGAGCTGCTTTGCTGCACCGTCGCTAAAACGCTGGTGACCATACCTTATCGTGTAGTCATCGAAGTAGATGGAGTGCGCGGTCAGAAGCGCTGAAACAGACAGGACAAACGTCTTCAAAGAAATGCAAATGAGCACAAACAACAGCCAGTGGCGGGAATGGAGAGATGTGAAATGGTCTCTTGTGTTGAGCACCAGACGCTCAGCAGAGATTTGGATTTTCTAAAGTTTGTGAGAGAGATGTGCAGGACAGCCCAAAGTCAAACAGTTCAGATGGCGGTAAACCTTTGTATCTTTCGTCTTGCGTAGGTAATTTGGAGCATTTACTTGAGTATGTTTACGAATACCTGGATTGCACGTACACATGTAGAGCAGGGGAGGGTGTGGTGAATATGAAGACCTTGTTTTGTCGGTACTTGGTAGGAGACTGATGGTAATCCTAATCCAAATCCTGTTCCTAACCAACAGCATAAAGCATGTGCAAGCCATCCTCTGTAAAGACGTAAACAACATGGTAGATATCTGCATCATGATTACTACAGTGAGGACAGAAGGATTTTCCACACTGTTTCCAAATGTTAATTATACAAAGCTCCTTTAGTATCCAATCTACTTCATGAGTTATTTTTGAACACAAACAAGGATCTGGATATTCGAGACCAGATTTTTCATATAAAAAAAAAAAAAATAAATAAAATCAACACCTGATAGACACCTCACCCCAACAATCCCTTCTGTGTCAGAATTGTTTTCTACCGCTCAACACGTAGCGCTCTTGGCTGCTACCCCAGAAGCAGTCGTCCACTGTAGGCCAAGGGACTGAAATGTAGATGAATGAAACTTTCTTGTTCTTATTCTTCTAACTACTAAAAAGAAAAAAAAAGAAGAAATACTTGTTCTTGCCAATTTCGTGAGCTTTAGTGGACTTTGCATGTGATGGTGTGAAGCCCTCTACAATGGTTTTGACTGCCATTTACCTAAAACTGTACACCGCGTTTATAAAGCTTATTTTATAATACAATACAACTGTTACACTCAGTTAAGTTTGTCTTCATTTGCCTGAGTAGGACCCCAAATCATGTGAGCTTGAGCCTATTCCCTCCTCTCTGTTTGTTGCTTGCCTGGATGTCCTCACTAATGAGTCTCTCACCTCTGGGCACTTCATCTTGACTTCAGGTCTGCTGTTGTATCCCACTTGAACAGAAACCACCTTTACATGCAAGTACAGACATGTGTGCAACTTGTTCTTTCTGTACAAAAGTTTCGAAAAGATTGTTCTTTTCAATGATTGCACATGTGGAGCAAACTCATTTGCTGAATCTGTTTCAGCGGACTTCTAGAAAAGGTCATGGTACTGAATGTGCACCTCTTCATGTCGTACACCATCTACTCCTTCGTGCCTACGATGACAACCACTTCTCACTTCTCACTTCTCTCCTGCAGGACTTATGAGGCCGTCAACAAGATTTTGTGCACGTTTCATCAAACAAAGCTTGTAGTGCAATTAGTTCTGGGACTTTTGTGCTTTTTTTCACAGATCCCCCGGACTAGTAAACGAACACTAAATCAAAGAGCTCGCGACTAATTTAACAACTACAAAAATTACTCAGTGGGGGGAACATAGACACACAGAGACACACACCGCCATTACACTACTTTGCCACAGCCTGCATGTCACATCTTTATGCCGACTGTCCACAAATAATTCACGACAATGTTGATGGTGCGCGCACACACACATACACACATACACATGGAAACACACACATGCATGCATACCCACATACCCACACATGCACACACGCATACACTCATACTAATGCACACACACACACACACACACACACACACATGCACACGCACATACACATGTATGCATATACACACACATACCCACACATGCACACACACACACAAACATGCACGCACACATACATTCATACTAATGCACACTCATATGCACGCATACACACACATACACACATGTAAGCAACACGTCAGTCTCTGATGGCTACGTAGAGTGGCTGTCGTACCAGAAACAGCACAAAGATTGAATTCCACACTGAAGTTTTGAAGTCAATTTTGCTCAGCAGCTGGCCTAACTTCTCTCTCTCTCCAATTCACAAAGCTCTCAGCCCTGCTATTTATTCTCCCTACCTTCGAACATTCTAGACCTCCCCCGCAACAAAGACATTCTACTTTGTACATGACTACAGTGTTGAACATTGTAGAATCTAGATGCAGAACATTGTAGACTCTAGAGTGTAGATGCAAAGGAGCAAAGACATTTTACTTTCCGCACCAAGATATTGCAGCTCGTACATGACTACAGCGCCGAACATTCTAGAATCTAGATGCAAATCTACAACGTCATCCAACCCGCAGCAAAGACATTCTACTTTGTACACTACTAGAGTGCTACACACACATACACAAACATGCACACACATATGCACGCATACACACACATGAACACACACACGCGCACGCATACACGCATATCTCTTACTGCACGTGTTCTGTTCCAAACCACGTCGAGTAGATGGGACACACTCCTGTGCAGAGTGGCGGATACTCAGGAAAAGGCAGAAGACCAGCACACGTCTGAAAGATGGGTTGGATCTTCCTGCAACTTCCATCTCTCCGACACGGTGCCTGTCAGAGGCTGAAGCAAATGCGGCTTGAAATGCTGGCCAGGCCAGGTCTGGCTCTACACTCTACAGACTGCTATCATGTCCGCCCTGAGCGTTACTACGGCGGAAGTGGAGTGACCGTTGGTAGTGCAGTCAATAAGTCCACATATTCCTACAAAATCTCAAGCTAACAGACAGGACAATTTCACGGTTTACTGTTGAAACGTAAGTTTAGTGTTGAGTCAGCTATAAAAATACAGTATTTCCATTTATTCTGGGCCTTGATGACACAAGCGGATGTGAACGTTGCACTGTGTCAGATCACTGCGCCATCCTATTGTTGTCACCTAGATCACTATGATGATGATGATGATGATGTCTATTTATAATGCGCAGGTATCCATTCCGAAGAATGCTCATTGCGCAGAAAAAAGAACAAATGAAGAACAAAAATGTGAACAAATATATAAAACACCAGGAAAAGTAAAAAATATAGACAGAAGTGTTTCTTGGTAGTTTAAGACTGGTTTGAAAAAAACAGATGGATTTTCAGTATTTTGCGGAACGTGGTTGGTGAGGTGATGGTGGAGAGTGACGATGGCAGAGCATTCCACAGCTTAGGTGCCGCGTGTTTGAAGGCCCTGGCTCCAGTGCGCTTCTTGTTGGTGTCTGTCACTGCAGGGAGACAGAAGTGTGACTGGGAGCCTGAGTGCAGGCCACGTGACGGCTGGTACGTAGGAACTATCTCTTGTAAATAGTCAGGAGCAGTTTTAGACATGCAGGACTGAGCAATGGAAAGTACTTTGTGGTCAATGCGCTTGTTCATTGGGAGCCAGTGAAGGCTCTGTAGGATAGTTGTGATGTGCTCAGTGGACGACTTTGCACGGGTGACAATCCTGGCAGCTGTGTTTTGAACTCTTTGGAGCCGATCCAACTGAGTAGCAGGTATACCCCACAATGCACTGTTACAATAGTCCAATCGTGATGTGATGGTAGCCACAGCAAGTGAGTTGGCAGCAGCTTGAGTCAGCATGGGCCGTAGTCTACCTAAAGTCCTCAAAACGTAGGACTTAGCCACAACAGAACTAACATGGTTGCACATCACTAGATGACTTCGATGATTTCTGTCTTGGTTGGCGGGTTGGTATTTACTTGGAGCTGTTCTGCAGCTGGGGGAATGTCCAAAGTTTTTGTTGGTGGTGGTCGGTTAAGTATTTTATCAAAATGTTCCACCCATCGTGATCTTTGTTCTGCATCCCCGGTGATGACGCTGCCATTCTTATTTTTTACTGGCCTCCATGCAGTGGTGTTTTTCCTTTCTGACAGAATTCGTGTAATTTCGTATAGTCTCTTTGTGTTATTTTTCAAAACTGCTTGTTCTGCCTCTTCTTCCATCCTGTGTGCAAACTGTTGCAGTTGCCCACACCGTGCTTTCCCATTACGTGTTCTTTGTCTGTGTTGTCATTTCCAACTTTGGCATTCATGTCTCCCATTATGATCTTCAGGTCTCGTTTTGGAGTACGAACAACCAGTTCTTGTAGGGAGTTGTAAAAGTCTTCTTTTTCCTCATCGGTAGCTGCCTTGGTAGGTGCATAGCACTGGATGATCTGATCTTTCTCCCTTTGGAGTTGAACCTTGCTGACATGAGTCGTGGGGAGACTGGCTCCCATGCTACTAGTGCTCTTGCAGCCTCTGGTGTCATCAGCACTGCAACTCCTTGTGTGTGGTCATGGTCAGGGTCGTCATGTCCGGAGTAGAGAATAGTCTCCCCTGGTCTTACCATTGCCATTCCACCTTGTCTCGCTCAGGCTGAGGAGCTTGATGTTATAGTTTTTCATCTCCTGTGCTATCTGAGCTGCTTTTCCACTCTCGTTTAGGGTTCGGATATTCCAGGTCCCTATCCTGGTTTTTGCCTTGGCCGTGAGAAGATGTGTCGGCGAGCTGGCTTCCCGAGGGCTTTCACCAGCTTACTTACTTACTGCCCATTATGACGGTCGGCACGTAGGGCAGCGACAAAGGTCCTCCACTTTTGTTTGTCTTGGGCTAACTTCCCCACAGTACCCCAGCTGTGATTAAGGGTCTTTAGTTCTGTCTCCACAGTTCGTCGCCAGGTGTTCTTGAGCCGGCCTCGCTTGCGTTCTCCTTCTGGCGTCCAGTGTAAGGCAGCTTTTGTGCCAGCCTAGACATCAAGAAGCGGAAGTGGGGCTGGATTGGCCACACTCTACGAAAGCCAGCCGACAATATAACGCGACAGGCTCTGGGCTGGAACCCACAGGGGAGGCGCAGGGTTGGGAGACCCAGACAGACGTGGAGGAGATCAGTCCACAGGGTACACGGACTTTTCGCAGCCGGACGTTTCGGAGTCGGACGTTTTTCCGACCAGACGTTTCATCGCTGGACGTTTCGGCGCGGGGCACTTCATTTCGGCATTTCACACGGACCTTTAGCCGAAGTCAAGTGTGTGACGCCCCTTAGCTCACACATTTCTCTCGCCATTGTATCAATGTATCAGTGAACTCTCTCTCACTATCCCTCCTCATGTGAACCGTTAGCTCACACATTTCTCTCGCCATTGTATCAATGTATCAGTGAACTCTCTCTCACTATCCCTCCTCATGTGAACCGTTAGCTCACACATTTCTCTCGCCATTGTATCAATGTTTTTTCTCAAAGCTGTTGCGCATAATCTGTGACAATCAAAGTGAACTGTCTGTGAAGTCTGTGTGTGAAATTTGTTTGAAATAAAGAATTATTGTGTAATCTAGTAGTTACTTTCATTTCAAAAACTCAAACATCCTCCTGTGCGTACATTGCAACAAGCGCTTGCAGTCGTGTGTTGACTTTTTCGTACTGCTTGTTTTTTCGCATCATGACGCCCATGGCAAGCTGTTCCATCATAAGCTCGGTGATTGTCTGCTCCTTGCGTAACTTGCTGACAAGCCTGCCAAGTGTTGGGTGCGTGACAGACATTCGCTTATCAAATGCACGGTGCCAGCCTTCGACCGAGTTATTAGTTGTGGGCAGGTTGTCTCCCACACGATTGTAGACGTTCCACAGGCGTCGACGGCGTCCTCGCTGCACATTGCCCAGCCATGTACATGTACTTTCACAGTAGGCGAGGAAGTCTGAAAGCGTCTCGTCAGTGTCGGCATCCAGCGAATCCATGAGCTGTTGAAACGCCTCGATGACGTCGTCAGGAGGCACGAAAGCCAAGGCCTGGATGGTCTTGATGAGAAGAGAGTTCTCTGGCTCCAAGTACCAATCTTGTAGTCCAAGCGACTGGAGGTTTCTCCAAAGACATTGGCCAAAGTGAAAAAAACACCCTTGCATGGCTGTGGTTGGGAAGTGTTCACTGATGCTGTTTACTGCTGCTCGTTCAAAATCTATTGTGATGGTCTCTGGGTTGAGACCTCTCTGGCCGTTCAGGTAAGTAAAGATCGCGTCGTATGTGGCCCTGTTTTTGTTGTTTGTCAAACAGTAAACAAGAGGCAGAGTGAGAGAATCCTCAACAAGAACATGGATGGTGTAAAGTTGTGTTGCTAACGGAGCGCTGTCCAATGTTCCATCACAAAACCAGTGGGCGTCACGTGCTAAAACGTCACGATTGGATGGAGTGGTTAGAATAACGATATCGTCCGTTTGAAACGCTAAAAATTGTTCTCCTCTCGTTGTAAGCTTCAGCTCCTCGCTGATGATGTCGCTGTCTGGAGCTTTCCGTATCCTTCGGATCATCCTTGCCAAAGTCTCCTTTTTTGGAAGAGAACCTGCGGCGGCGAGTGGAAATTCTGCTGTGCAGTTGTTGATTATCCAACTTGTGGCTTCTTCAGACTGCTTTGCGCGCTGTTTTATATCACCAACCGTTTTCAAAGCCAGGCAACAGGCTACACTTGGCGGATGGCAATGGGTGGATGGACGGCCTTCCAGAACGTCGTTTACTGTCTTTAACCTTCCTTTGCACTCTCCTCGGTTTTCGCATCGCCAGAAAATTGTGACGTTGTCGGCTTTGGTGCGGTCCATGACATAGGCGTAGCCTTCGTGCAACAGCTTTCGCTTATTCCTCTTTGTGAATGTGAATTCCATCTGAAATGCACCAGATGCACTAGATAAGTTCCAAAGTTTAACGTGATGTTACTAATATGCTCCAGCAGACAGACATCTACAGACACAGAGGCAGGAGTGTAGAGTTGACATGTGAAAACCAAAGTAGACATTGAGGGAACCTTTCGCCCACATACACATATCTATATAATTTTTGGTTTTGTGGTAGAATTGTACAACGAGCTGAAAGCTTTAAACGTTTAATTACTTCTCAGAGAGAGACAGAGAGAGAGAGAGAGAGAAAGAGAGACAGAGAGAGAGAGACAGAGAGAGATGCTTACTTACTTCTCAGAATCTTGCACATGTGTAACCAAGTGATGCGTGGTGAGGGGAGTCGAACAGTGACCACAACAGTCCAGCACTCAAATCAGAAAGGCAGGAAGCTGTCACTTGTCTCGAGCTTTCACTTCGCAGTTTTCTCTACTGTCCTTGCGTCTCAGCTCTGCCCTTATATACCTATCGGGCGGCTACTTTTTGCGATCCTTCGCGATCGCATGCATCAGCACTTTTTTCTCCATGCATCAGCATCAGCACTTTTTTCTCTAGCATCACCATCAGCACTTTTTTCTCCATGCATCACCATCAGCACTATTTCGCGTGCATCAGCTCTTCCGCCAAAACCTAACAAGCGCTGGACTACCGGCCCTCTACTCATGAATGAATGAAGCACTATCTCGAGGGAACGTGAGACAGATGACAAACAGAAATATTGTCCAGGTGGAAGGTGAACGTGAGAACTGGCAGAGACACACATTGATACAATGGCGAGAGAAATGTGTGAGCTAAGGGGCGTCACACACTTGACTTCGGCTAAAGGTCCGTGTGAAATGCCGGAATGTTCGTCGACAAAACATACGTTGGCGAAACGTCCGGTCGGCAAAACGTCCGTGTACCGAAGAAGAAGATCACTAGATCTAACCACGGACGTATAAAGGTGGACTGATGTCATCAGAAATAAATTGAATAAAAGATAATATTTTACTTGTCACCTCTTTAGAAGTGTGATAGATAATATGCTTGATAAGAAAGTAATTCTTGAACAAATCACTGAAATATTCAAGCTGTTTATCTCATTGCAGACAAATTTACAAATCAGTGATGTTTGCCAGTCCTTGCCAAACGACAAGTGCTTGACACCACAGGACAGAGCTTTCTGTAATCAAGGCTACAGTGAGTACCAAACATGGATCCTGACATATAAATATATAATTATACACACATCCATAACATCATAAGTCACTTCACTGTATATAGAGGGATAGTATTTACACCTACACACTACTGGCGGATGCTGAAAGAGTATCACTCTATTGACATGATCAGCAAATTATGGTGACACACAAATGCAGGAATGGTGTACACACTGTGTAATAGATACATGCTGGATAAAGAAAATTATACATTAAAGACAAATGCAAGGGACATGTACACCACTGCAATGCATGTATATGGGGCAAAGCCAATTATCTAAGATGGTGACACAAATTGTAGAGAAATGTACTACCATGCAATGTACACGAGCAAAACAAATTACACAGGCTGGTAACAAATGTAAGAGATGTGCACACCATGTGGACAATAGTCCCATGAGATACAGCAGATATAAGAGGTTAGTGGTACAGAAATACTAGAAGTAGGAATGTAGACACAACATAATAAACATTACCGTGCAGGGTTAGGTAAATTATTCAAATCAGTGAGAAAATCTAAGTACCACGTGTTAAAAGGCACAAGTTGTGAAATTCCGCGCAGTGCTCGATTATTACATGTATATGATAGTGTGGGACATCGCAGTTAGGTGGATGGAACATAGCACGCACACAGGGAGGGTGGAGGCTGGCAATGTGGGGGTCGGGTGGTCGCTGGCCGGGTGACAGCCACGTGACTATAGCAGTCCAACGCCTAGTGCAGTGGTTGTTAACCTTGTTGGAGGTAGCGAACCCACAAGTTTCATCTGCACATTCACCGAACCCTTCTTTAGTGTCATCACAAATTGCGGGTGTGTCTTGACCTCCGTGGCGGAGGCTCCACCGAACCCCTGAGACCGACTCACCGAACCCCTAGGGTTGGATCGAAACCCGGTTAAGAACCACTGGCCTAGTGTTTTGGTGTGACCACAGCCATTGTCACACCCGACCTGCCGTAGATAATCCTGTAGCACCTGGTTATAAACTCAAACATACTTTTGTAAATCCACGTCATCAGTTGTATGTACATGTAACAGTTGGTATGGCCATGTTTATTGTGCTCGATCACGTCTAACACTGTAGGTTTGGCCAAGTTGGTTGTTTTTGGTTGTGTCCTCCACAACTGATTTGCTAAGGTGGCTATAACTCGCAAAGAATTGTGGGTCGACTATGATTTCTGATTTTGTCGGTAAGTATAGCAGCGTCCGTCACAGTATTGCGATCTACTCTACAAAAAGCTGAATTTAAAAAAAGAGCTCATTTGATTCGGGCATCACTGCGCAGAGTAAAAACTGGGTGTCACCAGAAACAACCGAAGCTAAAAGAAAAAAACTCGCGAAAGTAGAAGTCAAAAAACAACACGCGCAATGCCTCGCAGGAAGAGATTCCGTGCTGCGCGCGCGCCTGGCATAGGTGAACCGAGACTTCCTGTCTCAGCAGCAACTGCGGGAAGTTACACCCCAGATGGCGTCAGTGATAAGGATCGAGGGAGACAGGAACGGGAGCCTTTTAGGGGCCGGATGCATGGACTATGTCTCTCCCTATGACGTCTCAAACTTGAATCACGTTCGTCTCCATGCACTCGATCCAAGAATTTAATTACTCAAACATTTTGTTTGTGAAACTCCTATCCTGAGCTTAGTGTAAAGTTTTGTTAATATGTTTTAAGTTAAATATTAATTTCTTGACATTTTACATGCCTAACGGATGAAGCCGGACAATGGAAGTCCAACGACCGGGACCTCAAAATCCACGACTTCAGCAATCACTGACATCAATGATGGCCTCGCCGAATAAATGCCGTGACGACAACGTCTGAGGCCATCGAGTACAAGCGATGACCAAGTAGCCGATAGACATTTCTTACTTTGCCTGTCGTTTCACGCTTTGTGCCGAGTGGCCGGCTTCATGCATCAGGCCCCAGACGAGTCTCGGAAGCCGAGAGCAACTTGCCGCAAGCTTACGTGTCACGTTGAGATGGATGACAAGCGACGTCGTTGTTGTGGACGTTGGTGGCGGTGCAGCTGACAACAGTTTTACCGTCTGCGGCAGGGTGTGGCACGAAGACACACTGGCCAGGGGCAGCACTCTCCTCACACGTCACGCCTGACCACGTGATCTCAGGGTCGGGGTTGACGTCGTCCACTTTACACGTCAGCGCCATCTTTCTGGAGCCGTCGGCAAAAACCTCCCTGGGACCTTCGATGGCCATCTTACTTCTCTCAGGGCCGTCTGCAGTCACAACATCGTCAACCAGCATTTCAATTATCAATTATCCACCATACCTTTAGACGGTTAATATGTCTGCATTGCTTATTTGCTTATTTAGGAGAAGGGAAGAAAAATAAATAAAATACATTTTTCTGAACTACGTTTAGTGTGTGTTGTGTGCTACTGTCTAATATCTAACAGATCACTTTTGTGGTAACATTAGACTAAACTATCCAAATGAGAGAACAAAGCAGCAAGATGTTCAGAAAGGGAAGGTGTACTGACTGCTAGTATCGTTGCCGCTTCTTACTCTTTGAGCCGCAGGAATATGACCATCTTGAAAGGATTTTTCCCACGTAGACGCGAATTTTACCGTGTTGACAGAAATAATTTTTAATCCCTCATCAACCCGGCCTAACTAACTAAGGTGAGATATAGAAGTACAAATTGGGTTGTATGCTTCAAAGTTGTACATGGGTCCACTACATAGTACTGGTCACTATAGTAAGTGCAGAGTAATAATAAGCACCTTTCTCTCTTAATTCTGAAGACATGGACAGTACCAGCTAGGCATGGAAAAAGGCGAGAGAGAAAGCAAAAGGCGAGAGATGAAGAAAGAAAAGTCCATCTAAGATGGCGTCAGTCGTCTTTCAACGCAGAGCTTCCATGACAAATCCCGTCTGTCGATCTCCTCAGCAACTCGTCAGACTAAGAAACAGATGTTTGGATGGATGGAAACAGGAAATGCCGCACACGACCATGGGACTCATGTATTCAATGCACGTCTGCTCAACGCTTTGAGAATGATTGTCACCTACTTTTGAGACTTTGAATAAACATCTTTTGGAACTATGATAAGTAACTTAAATATCTACTTTTCTGTTTGGGGAAAGGGGTGTCCTAGTGGTTAGAGAGTTGGCGTCTGAACTCTGGGCTTGATGTCTGTGTGGCCAATTTTCTCCTAGTCGACCTTACAACTGTTACATCGGACTCCATAGATAGTTGGGGAAGGTAAGCCATTAACAAGCAGCTGACCATTGAAGTAGCTTCTCACCTCACTCCCCAGTGACAAAGGTTCATGGATATCTTTTTTAAAAATCTTTGTTTTGCGAGCATTAACTGAGAGTGTTATTCTTTTCACTTTTGTAAGTGATGTCTGCTTGCCTAACGCTGAATGGAACTCATCAGCACACATATATATATGTGTGTGTGTGCCTACCATCTATTCCGGTTTTATTTGCTTGTGCATACACGCCCTCATATAGTCGTCTGTGTGCTGGCTTGTCGGTGGCTTTCTGCCTTTTTCCATTTTGAAAGGACAGGTGAGATGGAAGTTTCCTTGACTACTGGTCTCCGTATGCTGCCACTTCCTTCACGGCCCGTGATTTGTACCATTCTCTTCAACGATTGTTGTGCATCCAAACAGCGTTTAACACTTGTTTTACACGATGAAGTCCACTAGTCTTGCTTCACCTTTTCTTGGATGCCTCCGTGAAAAAAATTGCTATACTTACATCTACACTCTGTTATTGGGTGATCTTCCCTTTGCTCACCCGTCAAGGCGACTTTGTACATCTTATTCTTCATCTCCACTTGCCTTGCTGTCATCTCCACTTGCCTTGCTGTCATCTCCACTTGCCTTGCTGTCATCTCCACACAGCTTGATGTCTTTATTACATTCTTCTCGAGAGAAACTAGTTATCGCCGAATGTGCGCCGTTATCTCACTTCACACCTGTACAATGCACTGAGCTCAGTTTGTGAAGAGCTTGAAGTCCGGCTGATGGAGAAAGGCGCAACATAATTTAACGTGCTTACTATTCTGTCAATCTTGAAAACGAAGATCAACCACACAACACTTCATGCAGCTATACGAGTGGAAACAACATAAAAAGCCCTAAACATTGTTAACAGGCTGTTTATTTACACACTTAAACATCGCCATTGTTGCTCTACAAGTTCTGGAACTTCATTGTGCGATAGTAAACAGCTTTATCACCCTCAGTCATTCGCATGCACCTTATTAAGAACCCTATGTTAAAAGCTTACAGTAAAATCTTGCTTTCTTGCACTTTCCTGCTTCTCTTGTGTATTATCACATTTGCATTCTACAGATCATAGGCTTGTTGACCGCTCAAGGTACTATGTTCTGTCACAAACACTATACATCAGTAAAAGGTTTCAACAAGGTAATCCAAGCCATCTCAAGGAAAACTAAAAGTATTTCACTTTCTTAAAATTGGGACTGTACTTTATGCAAAGCCCTTTACAAACACAAGTCTGGATAAATATGGGTTCACTTAAGTTACAAAGCCACTACAGGTTATTTACAAGATTTACAGAGTTAAAATATATATTTACAAAACATGATCTGGCATCAAAACTTGCACACAAACATTCTTATACATCCACGCAAATACAGCAAAAAATATTTTAAACTGATCAAAACTGTTGATGCTAGCCTTGAATTGGAATAAGTAATCTTAAAAAGATAGTACACCATAAAATAAACAATATCACAAACTTAAAGGGCATCAGCCATTGAGCATCTGGTGCCATAAACACCATTTATACAGGATTGTGTAGGGGGCCACGTCTTCTACAGTGTGCTCCAACCATTTCATTTTCAACATACATGCATGTACTTTCAAAAGGAAACCCACCCCACCCCTTACCCTGGTCTATGAAACTTGCTGGTGACATCTGAATGACACAGTCCTCTGGCATGCCCGCTTGGTTTTGTGCACACCATCTCCATCTTTCATCCCATTTCTGTAGTTCATGATCTGCAGTTTGGGGCTTAAACTGTCTGTTCCGATCACCATAGCAACCTCTCTTGATGCTACTGTCACTTTCATTGTTCTGGCGTTTGGTGTGGAGTCTCTGTGCACCAACCCCCTGCAGAAGGAAACTGGATTCAGCTTGTGTGGTGACAGACTCTTCTGCTTCAAACCTCGTGCGGTATGTCCTAATGGCAGAACCGTTGGAACAGGAAGCGAAAATTGAATGTTTGCATTTTTCAGAGGTTTGGCTCTCCCATTTTTTCATGATTGGGCTCTTACCTTGAATATCCTTTGATGACCTAAAGCTGGGCGGTGTTGGTGTTGAAGAAAGGGAAAAATCTGGCTGTGGGATTGCTTGAGGGGATAAGTCCTCTGCAGGGGCAGAGATCATCACACATCGGACGTCAGAAGATGGCGGACTTACAAGAATGTTCTTGATCATTGGTGTTTTGTTTCCCAGAGAACTGGATGTGGGAGGGTTGATAAGAATGTTGTCCACCGTTTCTAAAGGAATGAATGTCTGTGCAATGCCAGAGGCCACCATAGCCGCAGCAAACTTGCTGTACATGTCTGATGTTGGTTGCTCAGGTTTCGCTGTTGCAGTAGCACAAAGTGTCGGAAAGCTTTCTGCACGTGGCACAATGGAAGGATGTAAATCAGTGAACTCAGTCTCCATCTTTCTGTTGGGTGTACTCTGAATCAGTGGATGTGCAGATACCATGCTCTCTGCCAAAAGAGACTGGGCCGTCACAAAGCCATCTAGAGTCTCCTCAAACAAAGAGCCATTGAGTGAGATACCAACACCAGTTTCTTTGCTTGATCTGTCTAGTTGTTTTAGGGCCTGACGAGATGCCAGCCAGTCCTGCTTTGTTGTCTTACTGGCAAGCTCCAGGTCGGTGACAATATCAGAGTGTGTTGGCAAATCACTGCGGTCCTCCACCAGCATGTACCTTCCTGCAGATACCAGTCCCCGAGACTTCATGGCTTCCACTACCTTTGAAACAAGAAATCTAAGTTCACATATGCAGGAGAAAACACTATAATTACTGCAGAACAGTTAAAAGAACAGTTAAATTAAAGCAGCAACGCAAGGCTAATAAATTTTAATAAAATTCAAAATGGTGAACCAAGTATGTCATGGTCACTAAATAACCCATCAGACAGGCTTAACAAGATGAGGAATAACAGCCATTAGCCAGTACAGGAACAACTCTAGCACCATAAGACTACTGCTTTGTGTGCTTGATTAACCCAAGCAAGACTTGTTAGTAAGATCATGTGTACACATCCTCCCCTCCTCCAAGTGTTAAACAGCTATAGAGATTGACAACAAAACTCTGTACCTTTGTCATGGGAACCTTGAAGCTAAGTGCTAGGTACAGCCTGCCCTCCTTCTGCCTCTGAGCCATGTGCAGGCCAGACTGCGCAGCATGAGTGGCCACTGCCCGGCGCACACAGCATGGCACTTTGGGCTCAAATACAAGTTCTTGTGTGAAGTCCTGCTTGTCAACAAACTCCTTCACCAGCTTGCCCACCACAATTCCCAACTGAACCTCTGTCTGAAAGATCATTTCACACACACACACATGCATTCTCTGTATTTAGCATATATCAGCTGAATCATGTGAATTATTTTAAAGCATGCAATATCATGCTTCCTAGAGTCCAATATTTTATACATGTCCCAAACTTCCTAATCAAGCTTATTCCTGCTGTGAGCACATTCAACAACAAAATTGAGCACAAAGCTGCTGGTAGGTTGAAAAAAATAGCAAGGTCATTGGTCAAATGAAGAGAAAAATTGAGCAAACATTTATCTGAACTCTTGGCAGACTGCTCCGCACACAATACAAGGCATTGCACAACAGCATGTCTTAGTCTTCCTAAAATGCATTGCTGGGCAGCTTATCTCAAATGATACGTAGCTAATTCATTCCCATATATATGCAAGATTAAAACACTTGAAGGTCCGCACTGCCGCTACACTTTATGCTAAATAGCTATCAGAAAATACTCTTCATTTCTCACCATGTCATCTTCTACATTATCCACCTTTGCATTACTGTTCCCTTCATCCAGTGCAACAGCATGCTCAGCTTCTCCCACACAATTTGGAGTCTGTGGAGGAACAGATTTTAAATCTTCATCCTCCTTGACCTCAGCAGATGGCAGTTCACTTTCTGGCAATGTTTTTGCCATCTCCAGTAACCTCTCATACAAAATCCAGATCTGTGAGTCATCAAATGCAGTTACCTGAAACAAAGAAGAAAGTGAGCCAGAAATACACACAACTTTAAGACATAAATGTAGAAAAATTCATGATTTATTACAGCACAGTAAGAACCTGCATTTAAAAAAATGAAATGTAAACAGCCAAGGTCCACCCAGAAGAGATGATGCCAAAGAGTTATTTTCCCCTGATATCTCCAAGGAGCAATTTATCAACCTTAGCTTCATCAGCCAATACACTGGTCAAATTCTACGTACATGGGCAAGTGATACACAATTTTCAGGTTATGTACAGTGAAAGCAACAATGCCATAACAGTTTGTCGCATCTAGCTTGTTGTAGAACAAACCTGACTGAACAAGTTTCCTAAATAGTAAATGCTTTCAGTTAGCATCTGCAGAAATCAAGGGCTGTTCATCATAAGTGAATGTAACTTCTTCACTTCTGACATGAGAATGACCTTTAACCTGCAGTTAAGTGCTTGACTGGCTGGCTGATTGCCTTAGTAGTAAGTGCAGATAAAGAATCACTTGTTTTCATTCCAAGATGTGATATTGCCACGAGTTTTGAAAATAAGACAATGAATCAAGAAACCTATGATCTTACCCTGATGACAGGGTTAGTCTCGTACATCTTGAAGAGGGCATCGGCTGCGGCGAGATTTCGTGCCTGCTGTTTGGTGCCAGCACGCGCTGCTCCCATTTCTTCTCCCTGTATACTCACTTTACAACTGGACAGAATAATATCCCAACACATCAAAAGATGACTGCCAACATTGCTTCCGATGATTCATACGGCGAAAACTGCAGTCTGGCTTATAATCTATCAACTTGTTTATTACTGTCATACGATTGTATGAAACTGTAGAGTATTAAGTGTGTTTATATAGATATGAAAGGAAACGTATTTTCAAGAGCATAAAAGATGTCTTCACTCACCTGAAGAAGCCTGTCTCAACATCCATGCACCAGCGTAAGAGCATGATGTTCAACATGCAGGAGTTTTGTAAGATGCAGAAGGCATGGCGCTTGCGGTCATCAGTCCAGTCCTGGTTCTCAACAATCACTAAAGCTTCACTCTTCTCTAGCGACAACACCTCCTCAATGTTTTGATGCTGTTCTCGGAGTCGAGTTAGGTTGGATTCTTCCCGGCGAATATGTCCTAAAAGTCAAACGTCAAATTACATGGCATTTTTAAAAATAAGTAAAACTACAGGTAGCAGAACAATGCTGCCTTGTTGTATGCACTGTGAACCTTTACGTTCATGGTTTGAACAATCCGTTATTTTGTTCTTACCTTTGACAACCACATCCAAAACATCAGGGTCCTCCAGCTCCCCGGGTTCCAAACGGTGGTTTTCTGAGATGATGGTTTCCACTGGGGTGGAGATGAGGACCTCGTAGGCTCTGTTGTACACATCCACCTGCGCCATGCGTTTGTGCTTACCCTCCCCCTCGGCTATGAGAATGTCCCCGATGTACAGCTGACAGAGGTGAATGGGCCCGTCACCAGTCCTCACACTGTCCCTTTTGTAGACAAGGGTTAGCAGTAGCTGCATCTGGTTGGAGGTTAAGTCAAGAAGAGTTATCGGTCCCTCTCGTACAGAACTATCTTTGACACGATCGATGAACGTTTCCAACTTCTTGATTTGCTCTGTTGTCCGAATTTCTTTAACGCTCACATGTCGGACTTTTTCCTCCACTTTAGTATCTTCCAGATCCTGAAAAACACACGAGGGGAAAACCACCTGTTAAACTTACCTAGAAGTCTGCCTTCATTCTGACTAAAATTCTTGCCATGTGTGATAACAGTTTCATCTGTAGCTGAATGGTGCGAGGTATGAAAAGCAAATTCTCTTCACGCACTAGTAATTGTAAAAACATGCTAACGATGGGATTCTCACCTGTGGCTCAACACCTTTCAAAATATCTGGCAGCTCCAGAGTCAGGAAGCGCTCAAGCGCAGCATCGTATGTCTTCAGTTTGGCTTCTTTCTTCTTGCTGCCACACGCCTGCGCCTGCAGGACACCACCGATGGACAGACTGCCTTGGTAGACATACTTATTGCAGGGAAGCCGGATCATGTTGGAGCTGGAGTAGACCCGAGCTAACCCACAATGGGATCCGGACAGTGCCATTTCTATCCTGTGATCAGTGAAATTTTGAGGACATTCCATTTTTTCATACAACATTATGATAACAAACATGTATACAAACATATCGAGTAAATGGCATTCATGTATTGGGACTTGACCCTATGCTGAACAGCAGACGGGAGGAAAAATAACTGTACTTGTAAATCATGTTTGAAAAGACAGCAGTCTGGCATCGTGATTCCTGAATCTTCAATGTCGATTATTAATCTTCGTCTGACTTTCAGCATACCCACCTGCATATGGAGTTTGCTGCCTGCAGGTTTGTGGTTGTGACTGTCGTGAGGAGGTTGGCCCACCGCTCTTCCCTGGAAGCAATCGTCTCAAATGCGATGCTAATGGGAACAACACTGGCTAAGCTGACAATGTCATCGGCTGGCTTTCCAGGCTCTTTGTGTCCACTACACTCTTCAAACTTGTCACGAATAACCTCAATGCCGATGTCCTTTTGGTCCATTATGTCCTGAACACTCTTTGTTTTCAGCACCTTGAGACAACATAAAAACGGAAGACTTGAAGAAAATGTTTGTTTTTATATAATGTGGAGATGTATAAAAATCTGATGTGAAAAGATTTCACAGTAACAAGTGTAGAAGAAAGTTATAAATAATCCCAAAGAAACAAAAATGTATAAAGCTGCAGGAGTAGAGTAGTGTTGATGCCAATACCTGTAAAGCCAGCTTGTAGCACTCGTGCTTCAGTTCCTTCTTGGTGTGGCCAACTGCACGAGCCAAAAACACTGAGCTGATGCTTAGTTTTCCCGAGAAGACACGACGACCCTGGTAAGTGCCAACATCTTCTGTTTCATACTGTGTCTTCAGGTTCAAGTGACACCCTGTAATGGCATTCTCGATTGTCTGAATATCGTTGATCCGTGGCTGCTCTGAGCAGATGAACTGGATAAAGTGGAACAGCTTCTGTGAGAGAGGCATCTGTTCCAGTACATTACGAGGAACCACCTGCAGACAGAACACAGACAATGCACAGAACTGAATATTCAATAAAAAGACAGGAAGTGACGAAGTACTCCTTTTGGAGCGGGGGAAGGACGAGTGGGAGTTTGGTGCTTTACGCTGAGCCATCAATGAAGACCATACCCCAGCAAAGCATGCGACCCTGTAAACACGCCACGGGAAGAGAAAAAAAGTGAACAGAATGAAATCTGAACCCAGGACAGATTATTGTATTAGAGGATGGCGCTAACCGTTGCACCACACGACAGCCCTGCTCCTTTCGAGACAAGAAAGGTTGACCAAAGAGTGGGTGAGGAGTTACTTCACACAAAGTCGAAGCGATCAGCTGTGGTAGTGAAGCATGTAGAATTGTAGATACTTACACTTGTGATGCCAGGCTTTTCTAGAACATGCTGCATGTGACGAGAGTCGTAGGCCTTGACCTGAAGTACAGGTCTGCCACCAGGGCCATCCCTCTGCTGGTCGCTGGAGCCCTGCAGGTGGCGCTGTCTGCTGGGAGCCTGAGATGTCTCTCGCTTCCAGTTCCGGTAACTTGATGACGACTGGCCACTGTCTGGCACTGCTGCAATGTCAAGGACAGGTATCAAGTAAACGGTGCATTCAACATAATTGTGTACAAATCTTGACGAGTAGAAGAGTTAATGCTCACCCAGCAGCACAGATACACCATCACCAATGCGAACGTTTGTACAACGGGTGAGCACTTCAATGCTACATGTGACAAGGAGACTGGGCTAGGGTTACACAAGGCCAAGTACCAATCATGAAAATGTGACAAGTTGTGATGTTCACCAGCCTTACATTTTAAATAAAATGTCCTCCTTGGTTAAAATGTGGACATTTTGTGATAGCTAAGACAGTAATTGTCATTCACCTAGGTTTTCAATTGTAGTTTAACTTGGTTTATATTTAAAATTATGAAAACCAGAAGGGTTATTTATTTCATAGATGCGATCAAAAGCCCTGCGCTTTTACTGCAGATTATCTTCTAAATGCCTTTTATAGTTTACTTACACCATTTTGAACACGTGCCCTTGCCAGCCAGGAACCTTCCAGTGTATTGTGCTGCTTGACCAGTACCCTGTGCAGACAGACCACCCTGGGTCCTCTCTTGCCAGGTACCCTGCGGACCATATCCATCTCGACCAGAGCCAGGTGCTAAGTTCAGACCACCTCTGCCTCGTCCTGTCAGCGGTCTATTATAACTGACATCTTGATAACCAACCAAAGGTGGGTGACTCTGTAAATACAACTCAATGTTAACACCACCACAGTCAAGGTGATCTGCTTCAGTGCTAAGAATGACTCTTGTAATCAAAGCTACCTACTAAAAGCAATTTCACTTAAACGCTCTTTACTAGGCAGGTAAAAATGACAGGACAGAATCACACAACTGATCCTTAGGCTATCATGAAGGGTTACTTACTGGTCCAGGGTTGCTGATGTGAAATTGTGTGGCAGAGCTTGGTCTTGCTAGCATCTGGCTGTGATAGGGGTAGTTAAGGTCGTCACTTGGACAGTAACCCAGATGAGCTGGATTCTGACTGTCACCCACTTCAGGCATTGATGAACAAATGTCCTGCTGTGGTGGGTAGTGCCTGGATGGCTGAGAGAAAGGATGATTTGCAGGTGTGCATGCTGTCCACTGCTGCTGTTGCCCAGTGTAGAGACCACCCTCACTCTCTGGTGCAGCATGGTATGGCAACCCAAACATTCCGTGCCAGGGTTGCTGAGGACTGTCTTTCAAAGCCACATTCCTTTGCCATTGTAAAGACATCATGTCTTCTTCACATTCAGAATCTAAACAGAAACATAAAATAAAATCAGAAGCAGCCCTGGACTTGGGATATCTGACTGCCCTGGGGTTTCTTTATATCTATAACTAAAGCCTGAATTAGCTTTAGACAAGCCAGAGACCTGGACTTACAAGTCAACCACTACCCTCAGCTCGAGAATCCTTAATGGCAGTCGAATACATGCCATATCCATTGCCAAGGTACAGCATAGCATTATATGACACAAACAAATGTTCTATAAAGGACAATACCAGAAAGTGAGCCAATTGTGACATTTTTTATTGTTATATGAAGGTAAACACCAGAACTGACAAAGGCAAAACAGATGACCTCTGGAGGTCAGTAGAGCTTTACTTTCAATTTCTTTAATGAACAACTTCTACCCTGACCAAAGGAATCAAATAACTCGGACACAAATGTGTTTGTGGGGTGGCACACTCGATGCCACATCCAAGTGCTTGAGCAATGTTGCCGGGTACTCGTGCACCCGCTGAACAGAGTGAAACTGAGCAGATTAACTATAGGGGCAGCCCTTAATGAACTGCTTTTAATAAACCAGGTAAATTGTTTGCACGTGTTAAATTGATGCCCGCCAGCTAAGGCTCATGGTCCTGCGCGCCACCAGTTTCAAAGCATGTTCCGAACGCGAAAAACTTTAACACAGAATTTTTGGTGGCACGTGGCGTTGTGACCATCTCCAAACCCTTGGTCCTCCGGAGGTAACGAAACAGTTTAGAGCTACGATAATGGAAGGACATATTGCACGCGAGACAGGTGAAAGTCTTACCTGGAAAAGTGGACGCAGGGACATGCTCAACGCGGGGATGGACGTCTCGAAATTTGCACAACTCCAGCTCGTACCGACATGGTACACCGTGACAACTGCCAACAATGCGGGGGTTGCTGCCAATCGTCTGCTGCGGGTACGCCATTTTGTCAAAGATTTCAGTTAGTTAAAACTGCTAAAACGCATACACTTTCAGTGCTAAAAAAATGTAGTTTTAAAATCTTCAGACAATAAAAAGTTAAAATTTTCTTGATAGACCTGCTGACAGGTTTTCGCCTTTTCTTTCACACAGCCGAGAAGCACATCTAGCCAAGAAGACCTGCTACATGAACTGCCCACCAGTCGCAAGCAAAATGCGATTGGGTGAGTCTGACAGCAGTGAACACTTCTCAGCACGGAAGGTAACTCTCTCCGAAATATTGTCTTGATATTATATATTGGAGTTCCCAAACCTTGTTGTGTTACAATTTATATAAACAGCTGTACTGCTTGCTCTTCGCCGCTAAATTTATAAAAATAAAAAAGTTCCATCCCAGTTCGTAACAGGCATTAATTAGTCGACATTTGAATGGTTCACTCCTATTAACGTACCATACGTTGATGACGTCACATGAAAGCTCAATATACAGAGACAACGTTTGAAACTGTCTATCCTTGGCGGAGGTTGTTGGGGGGGGGGGGACGGATTCCCAATTTAATATTAGGACAAACTGGTTTAAAAGTTGTCTCACCTGTGTGTGTGCGTGGCGAGAATGGTGTGCATACAAACAGCCACAGCGATCATCTCCTCCCATCATACTCAAAGACAGAGCTCTAGACGAGTGCCGCAGATAGCAAACTTCGGTGAATTTGTTACCGACATACTTGATTAACCATGTTCTCTTCTCTACAACCTGTCTATGCTAAACCCTTCTATTTCTAAGTCGAGCACACTTTATGGGAACAGTCTGTATGTGTGTGTGTGTGTTTTGTTTTGGAGGGAGTGGCGTTGCTTACTGCTCATGTCTGCACCGACAGTCCACATCATCTCGCCTTTGCTCAGTCAAAAATAAATAAATAAACAAACAGGGAACAAAATCTCGTGGTCGCATGTTGATCACGGACCTGTTCATGCTCAGCAATGAAAACAGCTGATCTGTGGCCAAAGTGATGCATAATTAATGAATGTATACAAAGGTAGCCAGCATGAAGTGGACGGCGAGTGATTAGGACCTCGCACACCCCATAGTTTACAGGCGCTTGTACATCAGTCTTACTAAACACAGGTGTCAGAGCAGGGGGACGAGACAGCTGTGCAGGCAGTGAGGACGAGGCATTTGTAGAAAGAAGGTTTGTGCACATTGTGTGTGTGTGTAGGGGGGTTGCGTGCGTGCGTTTGCGTATATGTGTTTGCGCGCGTGAGTGTTTGTGTGCGAACGCGCATAATTGTATTTGCGTTAAGAGCGAGAATTCTGGAAGTCTGACAAAGCATGTATGTGTGGGCCAATATCTTTGTACATTGTGAGACTTGAGGAAGTCGCTGACGAGTGCAGGAAGGAAGATTGTGACGACCTGCCCTCAACATTCACAGACCACAGTATGATCTGCGCCACAGCTTCTGTGAAGACCGACTGTTCGTGCAAATGTCTGTTTCTGATCGTCACTGCATGTCCTGTCGAGAAATAAACACTGCAGCTTGGACACTGGCTGTGAGTAGATCGGTCCGTGAGTTCCACCCACGGACTGTGTCCCTGACTCCACCCGTGTGTCATTTCAAAGGAGAAGTACAAGAAAACACCACATCCGACCACACAGGTAGGTGTGGTACAAAGGACGTGTAATAGTGCGCAGAGCTTTGCGGGAAACAGCTGAAGATTAAAGAGTGCAGGGCAGGGTGCACTGTCTCGTTGGGTGGATGCTGAACTGGTAGCTGAGTGCTAGGGGGTGGCATCTATAACTTTTGCGACAGTGCATCCCCGTCCCCGCCAGAGCACCGCAAACTGCAGCTATGCGCATGACAATAAACTACGTGGTCCCAAGCACCGCCTTGTCACCGAGATTTTAAGGCAAACCTTCGGGGTCTAAAAAGCCCCATAATTAGAAGAAGGGTGTGAGTGGCGTGGTGGGTAGGGCTCAGCTTACTGTGCGTCAGGTGCAGCCGCGCACGTGCTGTACAGCGGGTGGCGCTACTGAAGTCAATAGTGTGACGGCTTCTGTCGGCAGGCAGGCAGGCCATGATGAAATAATCTGACGACGATAATAATCAGTTGACTAGTCTGCTCAGTTTCAGTGGTGCTGTCTGTGCTGGCGCTCCTGCTCAAAAGAGAACGTCACTGAGTGAGGCTGCACGTCACCAACACACGGGTAACCCAGACATCAAGGGAGGTAAGTTAGGAACAGCCACTTTGGTTCATTAATTCTCATCAACTGTCGTGTAAAGCGATTGACAGGGGGGGGGGGGTCAAGATGGTGGACAAAAGTTTCCCAGAGGTAAACTGCCAAAGCTGGAAAAATGCAACAGTTGCAAGCAATTAACATCTTGCAGGGACGCTGTAACAAGAAGAGACATTAAGTATAAAGGTACCTCGATCACAGGCAGTTTCCTCACTTTTTAGGTAAAGTATGCATAACCCGAATGTACGAAGCATTTCTTTATCGCAATACTCTGCTTAACTATGTCGACTTGTTGAAGACTTCTCATAACCGAGTTCAAGATCTCGATTTATGCGGCTGTTCGCCGTAGCGAGGCTGGATTTGTCTCGGTGTCGGCAAATCACGTTTCGAGGTTGCTGCGGCCACATGTCGGGAAGTCGCATTCTATGTGTCGGAAGCCTACTTTTCGACATCGTGGGTCTGTTTGACTCGTAGATAAAGCGCATATCAGGACTGCGAATGTGACATACATCGTGATGCACGCACCTAGCGATTCCTCGTCTGCGTCGTCTGCTTGTCACGTGCTGTCAAGATCGCGGCAGGTATACATGGATCGGTTTATACCACGGACGTGTAAAACAAGTTCGTGGTTTATACAACAGCCAGATAATTTAGATTGCAGGTGTTGATTGTGATTGGAGATGTTGATATACAGGCAAGTGGACTGGATCGAATATCTGGCGGTCGTCATCACATCGCTACTGAACATTGCTGGTGAGAACACAAGACTGACAAGAGCATAGATATAAATGAAGAAGTGGATAATCCATAACTTCTGCGCCATAGTATGTTTCACTGAGTGTAGATCACTCAACCCAGGAACTTGTATTATACACGCCCGTGCTCAACCAGTACAGTTCATGATAATTATTGTCTGTACATTACGGACATGTCCAGTTCTTGGTGTAACGGCTTTCAGTGTATCCTCTGTTCAATGCACCGACTAATCTACATCAATAATTCTACGAGCTCCATGCAAAGCTCTGCTTATAGTCATTTAGTTCTATAATAAATATAACAACTGTTCACTTAACCACGGACGCACATAGAATACAGATTCATGACTAACATTGCTATCTGCTGAACCTCTGGCTTCAAAGTGTCTATATTCTTGTATGGTCAATATCCTGATAAATCTATATTCTTGTATAGTCAACATCCTGATAAAAGGCTAGATTGAGCGCAAAGGACGCACGCAGGTAAACAAAGCGACGGGCCTAAAATAATAGAAGCAAAGACAATCATGTGGCATTTCTTATTTCCTAGTGGGTCTCACGGAACCATTTAGAGACTATTGAGGGAAAGGGTATAAATGCTGTATTCGGCTGTCATGCGCGACGCCCTGTTAAGTGCTCCAGTAGATGGAAATAGCGGATACGATCCTAGCAGTGAACAATGACAATTCTTTGTTAACCAGAGATAAAATAAACAAGAAAATATTTTTTTATATTTAGCCGTCGCCCTTTACGGGGAAATAATAAACTAAGTAATAAGGTACTTTAAAAATAATTAGTAGTAAACAAAAGGTAAGGTATGAAATGAGAGGACATGAATATATATCTACTAATTAAAGTGATGGTTAAGAAAAGAGAAGAAAAACAGACGGAAAGAGAGCAGAGAAGATTGAAGAGATTGGAATGGTAGGCCGTAAATGAACTGCCTTTAATAAACTGGGTGGTATCAGTATTTTGTTTTCCCCTTTTTTCATCTGTTAGGCCACTCGAGTAAAGTATTTGTTCCTGGCTCAGTGATGCCGACTGTTTTTGCTTTCTGACAAGATAAAGGTACATGCTTATAGTAGTATGTATTTGTCAGTGATGAAGAAATTAATTTAAACATTAAACATCGCTGGTTCTTGCTTTGAGGATGGGCAGAGATTTAACTCAAGAGGAAACAATTACCTATATTAAGTATAGCATATCATTCTACATGGTCATTGCTCATGAGGAAGTTAGCAGCTTGTTAAGTCCAAGAAAGAAGTGTAGAGCTTCAATCAGTGTTTATGGATGAATGGGTGATGGTGTAAACTCCATGCCACACAAACACACAATCACTCGTCTGCATGCACATGCATGGGAGAGACAGTGTGTAAGAAGCTGCATGGAAGATTTTTAATTCTGTAGCTCAAAAGTGGTTCACAATATAAATTTGACTTTGTATTTTGCTTTTTTTAGTGGGGAAGGGTCATGAGATATTACCTTCACAAGGATTTTTGAATTTTCACTTTTTGAAGATAGAGCCTGCACATATCAAATTCTACATCATCTAGTAAAGCAGTGCCAAAAAGCCAGTGGCCATTTTTTTGTTGTTGAAATATTAGTGAAACTGTCAAGCTTTTGGGACTAGAAGGCCAAAATGGCAATGATTTACAAACAGGTGCACATGCACACACACACACATATATGGAGGTGTCATTTAGGTGTTGGTGATATTTGCCTATTTTTGGCATAAATCTTGATTTTTTTTTTCTGATGTGAATTGAAGATTTTCAGTATTCCATGAATGTAGGGAAGTAGAACAATAGATAAAGGTTAGAAATTATACAAATTTAACTGTGGTATAAAAATTTATTATTATTCTGTCTCCTTTGCCCATCATACTGGAAGAGGGAACTACCCACTTAAAAAAAAACAACCTAGCTTTCATCGCTGCTTAATGAACTGCTTTCTTCAGTCAGTCAGTGCCACAGGGTGGTACATTGAAAAACGTTTTTTTGCCAATGTATATAAGCAGAATTAAACAGGAAAAATACTGTACAGTTCAGTTCCATCACATTAGTCTTTAGACTGAGAAAGACAAAAAAAAAAAAGAGTTGAAATGCATCATTGTAGCATAATCCCCAAAAATATAGAACTTTTAACCTCTGTACTGTCTTCTGCAGCAAAGACCAGATGGCAAGAGCAATAACCAGATTTGCTACAGCAAAGAAACTTCAATTTTTGAATCCCCCTAGCTATCAGTTTGAAGCGAACAGTTGTGTAAAGCAAACTACTTGTGTTTTACAAAGAATATGGCTTGTACCAACATCATTTGAGGGCCTGTGCCATACTCGACACCTCCATACATCTGTAAGTGAATAGAGGAACCATATAGTTCAATGAAAATATTTGAAATATAATTTTTTTAAAATAATAGTCTCAGTTGTGTTTTGAAAATTGGTTTAGCAATTATTATTATTAGTGGCATAGTATTTTCAATATTTATTTTATATTAATAAATTTTTATCAGTAATCTACTTGGATGAATGAACACCAATTTTATCTTTTTATTTCATTTTATTCTAGTGAGCTAAAATTGCGTAATCACGTAAGAGGTTTAATAGTTTCTTTGTTGAGCTTTTAACAGCAGTATTTACAATACTTGTTAATTACTTCTCAAGAATTCCAGTTCACTTCTTTGCTTTGTCTTTGAATTATAATCTTGGTGCAATTCTACAACAGTTTAAAAGTTGGTTACTCTTTATATTTTACATCTTTCTTTGCTTGAAAATCTGTTCATAAACTTCTGGTTCGGTTACTTTTAAAGCAGGGCATGGCATTACTATCTGTTGTTGTTTTGTTGGTTGTTTTTTTTTTGGGGGGGGGTGTTTTTGTTTTTTTTTTTAGTATTTTATGACTGTTCTACTATGTATATATTGATAGGGTATCAGAATAGTGAAATAGAAAAGATTCATGTGAAGGTAACCATTGGTTGCCTTGGAAAAGATCCAGTATGGCCACCAACAATCATTTCAAAATTTAATTACATCATAACCGTTCTGACCATCATAACCATACCTAATACTAATTTGCTGTTATTTGTTACTTCATACAGTGCCTCTGGTTTTACACTGCAGTATGACAGTTTTCTCAAAAAATTAATTTTAGTGAATTTTTCCAAAAATTACCAACCAGTTACAATTGAAACATTTTACCTCAGTGTTTTAATTATCTGTTTTCAAACCTAACTCAGAACTAGGTATAAGCAAACAGCCTGAAGATTTTATTGTTGGAAAATAGTCAATATGGAGCTAATATGTAATATTAAAGTAATAAACTTCTTTTCAAGGTTTGTTGAGCTAAATAAAGTCAAAGAAAACGCAATAGAGGTATTCCATATTCAGAAAAATTAAAATCTTGATATCTTTGTCAAAATACACTATGATGTCTTCTCCAATTAAATATTGTACATGCTGTTTTAATGAAATTGACATAAATTACTGTATATGCTATCTTTTTTAATATATTATTAAAATTTATTTTGTGTGAGGGATCTATGACAGAATGGTGGCATTTATGACATAGTTTATAGGCCTAACAATTATTTCACTTGTTCAACTGACAGCATTATGAAGAAGATTGTGACATAGCTTATGTAAACAAGTGACATGCAAGTGTATACTTTTCTCTCTCTTTCTCTCTTCATATATACATTTATCGCATGTATATAATTATACTCTTAGCATTGGATTGTATAAAAGTCATTTATTTTACATATAGTTATAAAGAGAATCTTTCTGCCACTTTTGTATATTACAAATTGTATGTATATTCATACGGAATAAAAGACATTCATTCATTGGTTGGTTTTTGGCCAAACAATAGAAGTGTTGCTTGCTGCATGCTTGTGATGAAGACTCTTTGGCATTGTTGTAACATCTGAGGTCCTGCCTGCAACTATTGTCATCTACATTAATGTGATGGTGAGAATTGTGCAGTAAATTGCCTGTGTCCAGTGAGTTAAAGGTTAACTCAGAATGTAGACACATTGTTACTATAATCACAAACTTAAGGGATGTAGCTAATCTCACAAATATGAAGAAGCATCATGTTTTTTAAAGTGTTTGCATCACACTGAAGTGCATGGTTGCATGCGCTTTGTGACAGCCTTGTAGAAGATGATGGTAGTGCTTTCTTGTGATTCAGCTTATTCTATAATGAATATTCCATCCCAACACACTTTTTTTTCTCTCTCATCCATTATATGTTATATCAAACACACTATCCCTCCCAATAACAAACCATACATGAATATTAGTCTTATCTGACATTTTGTCTAGAACTCTTTTAACGTTTTGGTTTATTTTATTTAGGTAATGGCCTCACAAAAGCACACCTATGCTAACAGATTGGTGGGATCAGAAAATAATGTTTGGTAAGATTTTTTTCCATATTTTTATGGAAATAAACTTTAAATTCCCTTTGGCTAACCTGTGCTTCCTATCTTTAGTTTATTTTGCCTTTTGATATGGATTGTATTTTGGTCATGTTTGGGCTTCATTGACAGATATGACTTTGTAATAATTATTAAGTTGATTGGTATGACAAAGTATCAGCAACAGATTATTTGGGATGGTTTTATGAGAGATTTACTTTTTGATAAATTAAAAGAAAAATTCAACAGAATTTTATGAAAGATTAGCTACTCACCTCATTCCTCTCTTGATTTTGCAAACTCGTTTGCTCTGATTTTAAATCTCATTTCATGAAGCTTATTTGCACTCCTCCTGTCAAATCTTTGACAGCAACAAACTAACATCATCATAATTTGCTTTGGATTTCAGGGTGGAGTTTACTAAACTAGCCAGTGAACCAGGGGTGCTTAACCTAGGACAGGTATGGCAACTTCACTGCTATGAGTATTGTTTGGATGGCTTGTTTTATTCTATGTGTACTCATGAGACTGTTTTCAAATAGCAATGTTTTTTTGAAGAAGATTTGATTAGACAGGTAATACATTCCACACAATCACAGACTTACTGTTAAGAAACTTTTATCATTACGTTTTTCTACACAGTTTAATGGACTTAATTAAACATATTGACTTATGCTTATTGCAATTTTTTGTAACAGTTAAGAGTATTATTATTCTATAAGTGTGTGTCTCGACATGAGTGTGTATGTGTTTGCATGTGCATATTCTCATGCTCGTTTACGTGAGTGTGTACGTGTCTGCAACTGTCTGATGCACGATTACTCTAAAAGTGCTTATGTATCTGTGCATCCTTTGTGGCTGTGTGTTTGTGTAAATGTTAACAAGGCTCCGAGTCCAGGCAAGATCTGTGGATGCATCCTTCATTACAGAACCGAACAAATTAGCAGAGTTTTACAGAATCTATTCCAGCTGTTTGTAGATTCTGGTCACATTCCTGATATTTGGAAACTTCCGCACAATGTGCCTGTCCCTAACATTACTATCCCCAGTCAATCCAATGACTTTAGACCAGTCGCACTTATGTCAATCATCATGAAATCACTTGAGAAAATTGTAAGGACCGAGGTTATGATTGCTGTTGATCCATATCTTGACCAGCTACAGTTTGCCTATAGAGCTGTAAAAGGTGTCATTGATGCTAAGCTGTTTATACTAAATACTCTGTACAAACATCTGGAGAAACCCACAGCTCATGCCAGGCTTCTCTTCACTGATTTTTCTTCTGCTTTTAACATTGTGTAACCTCACTTGCTAGTAGAGAATCTATTTCAGACTTCTTTCTATCCCACCAACTAACTCTTTGGATACAGGACTTTTTAGCAAACAGGCAACAGAGAGTTTCTGTTAACAGTCTTCTGTCAGATCCTGTTGTCACCTGTACAGTTTCTCCTCAAGGCTGCTGCTTGTCTCCACTACTGTTCATACTGTATACTAAGTTATAGAAGCACTACAGATAGGGGAGTTTTCTTATAAAATTTGCTGATGACTCTGCCTTCCTGCCACTTTTGTATGATAATGTGTTCATGGTGGCGCTCTTCCTGACTTTCATTTACTGTTCCATTTACTTGATCAACTTTACAAGCCATACTCTTTTTATTACCCTTAGGTGACCTAAGGTCACCTACTGAATCTTACTGTTGCTGGGAGTATGTGTATGTATGTATTTATATAGTGTGTGTGAGGGAAAATTATTTCAAAATGTGCGTATTTATTTGTATATTGCTAATATAACTCTGGAATTGCCCTTATGGATTGATAAAGTTGTATTGTGTAGATAGGTTGGTGAGTGTTTATAGGTGTGTGTATGTGTGCATTCTTGCTTATACATCACACATGTTGGCGCTTGCATGTTTGTATGTGTCTGAGTTTACACAAATACTAGAACAGTTTATTTTTGGATGTATACATGCAGGGTTTTCCTGATTTCAAAGCTCCGGAACATGTTGTCAAGTCCTTGCAGCAAGTGATTGCTTCTGAAAATCCATTTCTGCAGCAGTACACACGATCATTTGTATGTCCAATTTTACTTATACTGCAAACACACCCAATTGCGTTGCTATTTTGTATGGTTAAGATATCACCATATTGACAGTGACACTGGAAACAGAATTAACATCTACCTTTTGAAAAAATGTTGTACTCCTCCCATGAGACTTGCGCACAAAGAATGGAAAATAGAGTTTTGCAGGTTTTATGTACTCCTGAATATGGATAAAAATCAAGTGACTTTCATTCACCACATAATTCTATGGTTAATTTTTGGTTGAGATGTTATTGAGTGTTGTGAATTTGAAGGGTCATCCACGTCTCATACAAGCTTTGGCCAAGCTATTCTCTCCCTTCCTGAAGCGCAATATTGATGCCTTCACAGAGATCCTGCTATCAGTGGGTGCATATGGATCGTTGTTCTGCATCATCCAAGGCTTGGTTAATCCTGGAGATGAGGCAAGTGCGGTAGATTTTGCAGTACATCTATGGCTTGGTTAATTCTAGTGATAAAGGATGTGTACCTTATGATTGGTATCCAGGCATTTTGTTCGGTTGGTACTACTGAGGAAGCAATCAAGCTTGATCAGCTTTGATCTGAACACATAGCTAACAGCAACTATATTTAACCTGCATTAATAAATAAAGTAAATTTATTAAAAATCTTTATGTTAACTACAACAACATTTATTTTAGGATGAAGTGATTGAAAAGGATCAATATCGGAAGGGTTACAGAGTGTGAACAAGAAAGTTGACTGTGTTAAAGGGTGAGAAATGAACAGTGGGCATTTCTCCCATTTATGATATGTTCTTGCCTACGACAAGTAACACAACAGGAGGAGAAAGGTGCACAATATTTATTAAAGCAGTCGATATTTCTAGGTCATCATCATTGAACCTTACTTTGACTGCTATGAGCCGATGGTGCGCACAGCAGGAGGCACACCAGTCTTCGTTCCTCTCCGACCAGTGAGTTGAGTTCACTCCATAGTATGCATGACACCATGAAACAATGACAATGATCAATACATTTATAACAGCAGGACATATCAGATATGTACAAGGCAATGGGAAGGATAAGACAGAATGTCTTTGTCCTTATAGGGATTTTTTCCTTCTAGGCATTTGATTACTTTGCTGACTTTATCAGTTGTTGATTAGAATTCATGAAAAATTTTTTTTAATCATTAAGGTTTCATTGATGCTCTACTTCACTTTGTTCAGACATCATTCTGCATTATCTGTTGACGCTGCTGGCGTGTTAGATAACGCTCAGTGTATATCTTGTCAGTTTTAAAGAGTGTGTCAAAGATATATCTAGTCAATTTCAGAGGTGTCAAACATACATCTATTTAGTTTCAGAGAACATGCCAAGTACTTTTATGATAATTTTCAGAGCAAAAAAGGTGTCATATCATCGAGTGGTGACTGGAAACTAGATCCTATAGAACTAGAGTCAAAGTTTTCCAGCAAGACAAAACTGATTATTATTAACACCCCCAACAATCCACTGGGAAAGGTATGCCTTGTCCTCTTTATAGTTACTTACCTGTATATGATGACAATGATAATGACGGTAATTGTAGCTATGCATGCTTTTGTGTCAGAGCACTTTGTTGTTGGTCTTCCAGACCACGTCTGGGCGAGACTGCTCAATAAGAACTATTGTGTATCCTGTGTCATAAATATGTCATGGCTGCGGCTGAGCCCACCAGCATCAAATGTCCGCTCATATATTTTACAAGGACATGAAGACAAAGTAAAATGACATCAGAAGTATAGAAATGAAATACCATGGCAAAGAGGATGTTGATGAATTTTGTAAAAAAAAAAACAGATTAGACCTTAATTGCTAGGGGTTCAGTGTAGGTAAAATAGATTACCTGAGTTTTTGTTCAGGTATCCGTAAAGTTAAGACAAACGGTCAACATGTTTTAATTCTGGATAGATTATAACAGATCAATGTGTGCTGAAAAATTAGGGCCATGTAAAATTTGGATCATTAAGGTCATGAATCCAATTAAAACAATTTTGGGAGAAATTTTAGGAGAAAGAGAGTGTGTGTATTTTGGAAGTACAGAACCGACTGAGCAACACTCTGACATTGAGGCAGAACAGCATAGCATGTATAGCAAGTTTGAAATTAAATAATCTTTTCCTTGTTTGCTGTTATACAATATTTTGCTATTAGGTGTTCACTCAACAAGAACTGGAGTTGATAGCAGAGTTGTGCAAGAAATTTGATGTTGTTTGTGTTGCTGATGAAGTTTACGAATGGATGACTTATCCTGGGTACAAACATCTAAAAATTGGTAAGAATATTAAATTGTCATACAATAAGTTTTGCATGACAGGTTGATAGGGGAAGAGGGAATGATGATGATGATGATGATGTAGTTTTATAGCGCGCCAGTATCCGCATCACAAAGATGCGCTCAATGCGCGGTAATCCCAGCAGCCACCAAACTGCAGGTCAAATGAAAACTTCAAAAAAGTTTAAACAAGTGAGTCTTCAGATGTTTCTTGAAAGATCCAATACTATCAGACTCCTTGGTCGAGAGGGGAAGCGAGTTCCACAAAAGCGGGGCTACATTGGAGAAGGATCTGAAACCCGCAGTCTTCTTATTAGCATTCCCTGACTGAACACTCGGTCGTTCAAGTCTGAAGTGTGCTGCTGAACGAAGGTTCCGCTGGGGTTGGTAACAGCGAATGAGTTCTTGCAGATAGGCAGGCGCAAGGTCGTGAAGACAGCCATAGGTTAAGGTTAACAATTTATGCTCAATTCGCTTCTCCACAGGAAGCCAATGTAGGTCACGAAGCACAGGAGTAATATGGTCAGTTGTTTTCTTTCCTGCCACTATCCTCGCAGCCGTATTCTGCACTCGCTGTAGCCTCGACAATTCGCTCTTTGAAATCCCCCAGAGGCAGCTGTTGGCATAGTCTAATGTAGAACCGATGAGGGACACAGCAACTGCATTTGCAGTCTTCTTATTAAGACTGGGTCGGAGTCGTCCAAGAGTGCGGATATGGAAATAACACGCCTTGACTACAGAACTGACATGATCAGACATAGTTAGAAGATTGTCAACATAGAGGCCAAGGTTCCGTACGGAGCTGGAGAGGGGGATTCTAGCTTGACCCACTTGGATGGAGTCTAGAGAGACTTTACTAAGGCTAAGCTTGGAACCACATAGCATCGCCTCTGTCTTCTCATCATTAAGCTTGAGTTTATTCCTCAGCATCCATGACTTGACCTCTAAGCAACAATCTTCTACAGCACAAACTGCCTCACGCACCGACTCACTGTCAGTACTAAATGAAAAATAGAGTTCAGTGTCATCTGCAAACATCTTACGGTTCACATTATGCTTCTCAATGAGAGGACCAAGCTGAGATGTGTAAATAGAAAATAGAACCGGGCCCAAAACAGAGCCCTGCGGGACACCGCACAGCAGTGGAACTGTCACCGAAGAAGCTTGATTGACCATCACCCTTTGTGTGCGATCACTGAGGTAGGAATGGAACCACTGCAAGGCGGAACCACCAATGCCCACCTCCATCTGGAGACGAGTTAGTAGAGTGGAGTGATCAATGACATCGAAGGCCGCACTCAGATCAAGGAGGACCACAAGAGTCACTTTCCCAGCATCCGCACTGCACAGAAGATCGTTCATAAGACGCAGAAGGGCTGTCTCACAGCTGTGCTTGGGTCTATACGCCGACTGGAATTTATCCAATAAGCTGTAGCGGTCCAGGTGGAATGTCAACTGCTGAGCAACGACACGCTCCACAAGTTTCGAAACAAAAGGCAAATTCGACACAGGTCTATAGTTTTTACACAAGCTAGGGTCCAAGTTGTGCTTCTTTAAGATAGGCTTGATCACAGCTGTTTTAAATTGTCTGGGTACAGAGGCAGAGAAAAGGCTAGCATTGACTATGCGAACTAGTACAGGAAGTAGAATGTCAAGGTGCTGGAGAAGAACACTAGTGGGGATAGGATCATCCACAGACGTGGTTGGGCGACAACGCCGAACTAAATTCAATAGTTCATCCTCTGTCACTGCAGGTGATGCAAAGGAAAAGTTAAAGATAACTATTTCTGTATCAGCAGAAAAGAACCATAACTCATCCATTAAGACGTCTCCTTAATCTGCTATATTATTTCAGTCTATATGTATATGTGCTATCTAGATTTGTACAGAATTCGGAAAACATTTTTCTTTAGCCATAAAATCCTTCCATCGAGAATATTTGTTAAATATTGAAAGCTTGAATGTCTTATGTTACAGCAACGCTGCCTGGAATGTGGGAACGTACCATCACTGTTGGCAGTGCTGGCAAAATGTTCAGTGTCACCGGCTGGAAGCTGGGCTGGAGCATCGGTCCCGAGAATTTGCTGTTTGGCCCCAAG
This sequence comes from Pomacea canaliculata, assembly GCF_003073045.1. NCBI lineage: Eukaryota > Metazoa > Mollusca > Gastropoda > Architaenioglossa > Ampullariidae > Pomacea > Pomacea canaliculata. The sequence continues at coordinate 654,513 of NC_037600.1, forward strand.
CTTGTTCATCAGAACTGTGTGTACACCTGTCCAACACCACTTCAGGTGATGAGATGTGCTAACCTGAGTATCTGTCATTTAGCTGGAGGTAACTAGAGATGCTGTTTTAGGTATGTGTTGTGGGAACATACCTTAACAGTTCCAATCAGCCAAAACTATTGAATCTGCAAGAAACTAGAGAATATTCTTTTCAGATCAAAGATTTTACTGCAGCCTTGTCCTGATAATGTGCATGCCTAATGTGTATTTCATGTTTGAGTGGGTATTTCTGTTATAGGAGTGTCTGTTATATGTGAATATGGGTGTGTGGTGGCTGTTGTTGATTCAGTTTACTTCAGTATATCATTTCTGTTAATCGCTTTGAGCAAATCATTGGGAAAACACAATATAAATGTTCTGTTTTATTATTATATTCTTATTTGCATCTATGAAACATTTATACACACTAAACAAAATATAATGGAAGTTTCAAGAAATAAAATTTGGAATTATTTGTAATGGAAATGTTAGCTTGTGAATACTATCTGTGCGTCATTGAAAATAAATTCCAGGGGAGGCCAAGACCAGTTTGAGTCTGAAGATTTCTTTATATGTAGATATTTTTAATGGCATTATAAATTGGTGGCTACAGCACATTTGACTGTAGGTCATAAGGTAATTTTTGCCAGTTAATATTGTGTAATATAACAGGAACTGTTATGTAATATGACCAGTGATATTTGGTAATATCTTAGTAAATACTGAGCAAACACTATTAATGCTACATGTACTAATTTATACAAAAGCTCTTTACTACAGTATGATTTCACAGATGCTTCACTTAGCCCAGATTGCTTCTTGTGTTGCTGTGGTTTTTCTCATCCCATAATGATCAAAACATTAAGGGACACAAATTTTCTATGGATGTACAAGCAAGTTTAATGAATGAATCAGAAGGTGAAATATGTAGCTGGAAGCACTAACTCGTAGTCGATGGAAAAAGAAGACCTTGTATTTTCTGTAACAGGAAGCCTTGGCAGTGGCCATAGAGACAGAGGAAGAGCGGCTGGGAGCTGCAGACTGCTACTTGAACTCGCTTGCCCTTGAACTCTTACCCAAACGTGACCGGCTGGCCCAGGTCCTTGAGAGTCTGGGGATGCACCCTGTTGTCCCTGAAGCAGGTTATTTTATGCTGGCTGACATCTCAAAAATGAGTGAGTAGTAGTGTGTATGTATGCATGTGCACAAACACACACATGCATGCATGTCTTCAAATAAGCCAGACAGGCTCACGGCATTTACATTCATTAAGTCGCACAAGCACACACTTATCAGTAGGCATCAAATGCATTTTACAAATGTGTTCACAATCAGTTAAATCCTCTCTTGCTCTGTCTCTCTCACACACACACACACGGCCTGTCACATGCTCATGAATGTTCATATACATTTGCATACAAATTGGTAAGCATCTACATGCAGACAAATATAATGTGGAAGAGTAAATAATAAGAATAATATGACTGTGTATTGATTTATAGCGCTATGTGCCAGAAAGCCTTCCTTTGCACTGTGTTGAACTGCCTGTAGTTAGGCAAAACTAATTTATGGCTGATCAATGCAGATATAGATCTCCCTGATGACGGAAAGGATGAGCCAAAAGATTTTAAGTTTGTCCGGTGGATGATTCGTGAAAAGGTAAATAATAAAAGATGTGAGTTTTGGGGTTTTTGGTCTTTTATGGAGCCTTCTTGTATATGCCTTAATTACTTCTGTATTCTACAGGTATTGATGAATTCTGTATTGCTTTTGGTTACTTAAGCTTTGACATAGAATGTAATGGTCTAATTGTTAATGGCTAAACTGTATTTTAGCATTTTATTGGGCACAGTATACAAAAGGGAGAATCTGGTCTGCTCTTTTCATCACCTCTTGCCTTTCCAGACAAAGGGTGTGCAAGGTTCCAGTAGCAGGCCTAAGAATCCCTCAGTACATCAGCCACCTCCTAAATGAATTGCACAGATTATAATTTGCCATAATTCTATATTTTACATGTCACAGAAACTGGCTGGAATTCCACCTTCAGCATTCTTCTGTTCAGAGCACAAGATCATGGGAAAAGACTATGTACGTTTCTGCTTTATCAAGGTGAGAGGCACTTTTCTTTTGCTGTTTAGAAAAATGGCAGTGTTGTTTTAACAGTTTCACCATACAGTTACTGAAATGATTGTAATGTGACCAGTTAGTGAAATACAGTGTAGGGCCATTAAGCTGTGCTCTAGTAATCCACGAATTAGCTTAAGATATGCAAAATCCTTGGATCCCAATTTTTTGACACTATGGATCATACGGACCTGGACATGGCCTCTCAAACACTTAGATGGGTGTTGACAGCAGTCATTTTGGCATTTCGAATGTCCGTGATTGACATGCTATGTGCTATCATGGATTAAATATTTAAATGCTAGCTTATAACTTCAAAGAGGTATTAATAGAAGATTAGTCTTTTATTTATCAATAACCAATAAAGTAGCTTACAATGAAATCCAAATACTAATCTGTTATCCACGCTGAGTGTCAGCATTATGGAGGCTGCCATTTTAACCAGTTCGCACCTAAGAGAAAGGATTGTGATAAAAAACATTTATGTTTTTATTATTTATTGTAATTTATGCATTATCATAACATATTTTAGCCACAGACAACCTAAGGCACGGCTAAGCAGTTTGGACCCCAGTCACCTCAGCTTAATGGCCTTACACTGTAATGGTACAGTAACTGAACACTGAAATGATAATATATTACTAACCATTTGGTGAAATGATATATTACTGTTTGGTGAAGTGTTGCTAGCATGTCAGCATTAAAACTTAAATATGCTTTGACTATTTGCAGAAGGATAGCACTCTGGCAAAAGCAGCTGATATTTTACAGAACTGGAAGGCAGAGATGAACCCAAAATAGATGAAGGCAAAGAGCGTGATCACAGTTAAGTGCAAATAAACATTAATGCTGGACTGTTTGGATCTTTGTGCTGGACGAGATTTTCTTTTGACATATATATATGGGTCTATGCTACTAGTATAACTAAAATGGACTCACTGCATTGCGAATAAAGTGATATTGAAATATACATATCTGAGTCTAGCTTTTGCATTTTTTCAAGAGATTTGGATTTGTCTATTAACTGAAGTCCATATGGGGTTTTTTGGTCATCAGACTATGGTCATGACTGTAAATACCTTGAGTGCATTATGTTAATGTGGGTTTTTTAAAAAGTATTATTGGTACAAAATCATGTAGAGCAGGGGTCTCAAACTCATATTAGCATGTGGGCCGCAGTGGAAAGTAACAGCCAGTCAGCGGGCCGCACCACGAAAAGAAAATGTTTTTTCATTAAATTTTACGAACAATACTGTCACTGCAGTTAAATGCTAAAATAAAGTTTTTATAATTATTAATTACATTTACTGTAGTTTATTACATGCACAGGCAGTTTAGTTTATTAAAATAAGTTGACGTTGTCTCTGTCACTAATAACGGGGGTAATTTTCACTGCGGGAGTTAATCACCAAGCACAACATACATATACATCGCGGATGTGGCCGAGGGCCGCACAAAAATGTTTCGCGGGCCGCATTCGGCCCGCGGGCCGTGTGTTTGAGACCCCTGATGTAGAGTTTTGATTCATGCTAGTAGGTTAAGTCCCTTGATCTGTACTGGTCACTGATGATTTCTGGGGGAGTGGGCAGGAAAAATGCAACCAATCGATACAGTTACCTTTAAACTATGTATTTTTACTTGTCAAGCACTTTTTTTACCAGTTCTAGTCATTTCCATAGATCAGCAGGAATGTCTCATTCTCCCATTCCCCTAGCTCCCAAGGTTGGCCTGGTGGCACAAGGGTTTGTGCCTGTCACCAATACAGTGAAGGTTGGCTGTCCTGGGTTCAGCTCTTGTCTCAGGCATGCTGTTCTTTCTCTGCGTGTGGCATCTGTTTACAGAGCTGGCTGCCTTGCCATCATATAGTTTTAGTTGCTGGCTCGGTGTAAAACACCATTCCCCCCACCTCCCTGCCCCTCCCCTACTCCACAGATGGATTTAGAAAAAGGAATACAGTGTTCCCTCGTTTATCGCGGGGGATAGGTGCTATGATCAGCCGCGATAAACGAATTTCCGCGAAATAGGGACATACATGCAATAATAATATATACATGTAAAACAATATCATGTGAGTGTAAAGTAATATAGTAATCATGGTATTAATACAGTACAATAACAAATTAGTGTAAAAAAATTATAACTGTACTCAGAGAAACCCAAAAAACTGATGCGAACTGGCTGCGAGATGGGAGATAACAATCATGGCTCGTCGCTTACGCACAGCAATGGATTTCTCATACACAATTATTTCTTTCTTTCTATCTACAAAATAAACATGGTATTTTAATAGAAATACAAATATAGCTACATTTTTCGTCTTTTTACTGTTGAAATATCTATGGTATTTTGTAGAACGATAATTCCCAGCACGGAAGTATCGATCGATAATTCACTCCAAAAAAAACTGCGAAGTAGTGAATCCGCGATAGATGAACCGTGAAGTAGCGAGGGAACACTGTAAAATAGTGTTTAACAGTAACAACCTTTCAAAGCATTATCTTTGCCTGACTATAAGGCATAATTAGAATGTAAATAAAACATGCTGTTCTGAAGAATTTTTATCTGCTTTATATACCTCTGGAATTTCATGTGTAGAACACAGACATGCTTTATTGCAGAATCATCAGTTTACTAATAGTATTAACTGTGGCATCAAATTTCAAGATATGTAACATTAGGAAAAATTGATTCCTACTTTTCAATGCAGTAGTTCCTTTATAAGAATAGCACATAGTTCTTGACCAGAATAGCTGCCATTTTAACCATTGGTAGGTAGCAAATACTTAGGCATAGTTAAAATTGGCATCTGTGTAAGATTAATTAAGCAGACGAATTAAAGCAGAACAAAGTTTTGGGACAGCTAACTGGCCATGGCTGGCTAAATATTAGCTGATAGCTGACAAGATTCTTCATCCAGAAGATTTGTACTAGTGTTGACATTCATATGGTGAAGTAACAATAAATCTGACCATTCTAATAGCCATAGACAAGCACACCAACATTTTACACTCATAGCTTCAAACAAGCAGGATGTCTTTAGTTTGTCCTCACAAATCGTCGTTTTTAAGACAGTAATCATGTTCATCAGCTACATAGAGTATTATTCTGTAAAACCAACAAAATCTTCCTGCAATTAACCCAAGTGGAATGCTGTTCTTCAATACATAGACCTACACAATACATAAAAAGTGCCAGTTTCCTGTCAGGTTCAAAGCTTATTACAAATTGCCTTTGTATATGTGAATAGCTCAAAGGCACCGACATTCGTGCATGTAAATATATGTTTTCTTGATTACCTACATGACATCGAGTAAAGGCACACAATTCACTAGTTTCATGAGCTTGGTATAGCAAGCCAGTGCAGACAGAACACCAGCCATTTGCAAAATCAGTTTAATGTTCATGCTGCCATTTGGAGATTTTTCAGTAATTTATTGAGAATGTTGCGTCCCTGATGAAGGCACTTGGTCCCTCGAGGCATGGCACGGCACATAGTGAGGTCAAGTGTTTCCAAGTGTTTCAGTTTTTGCAGAGCAAGTCTGTCACAAAGCATATAATTTGTGGTTTATCACTTGACAAGATTACCCATAACGGTTCAAGAATGCATGCCACTACAATTATTTTATTGCTGACTTCACTCAGTGCCCTATATTCCAAAAAATGTTTTATTATTTAAGTACTGGGCAACAATAAAAACGGCTGACCCTTTAGCAATAATATTAAAGAGAAAACAGAGATTTACTTGAAACAATTGCTTCATATGCAAGTCTGCTAAATAAAACAAAACCTGTTTAAAATAATGCAAAACATTAAAAAAAAAAACCATGCTAGCACCTAATACAAGCTGATATCCAAAGCAGGACTTCAAATTTCCTGAAAAGAATTTCCAAACAAATTTGCCAGTAGAAGAATGGCAGAATGATGAGATATGTTCCATATTTCTTAGGCTTCCATGCTGATTCTTCAAACAACAAAGACTGCATGTAACCCTTTGGGCATGATAGGCAACGATCATGGCTTTGATGGGGAAGGTAATTTTCATTACTTTTATTGCAAAATTAAAGTTTTCTCCTTTCCAGAAATGTATAGGTTCCTTGGAAGTGATGCATGATAAAGTATAAGTTCCAGGAGTGATGTCCCCTGGCCAACTGGCTGGAAGGGGAAGAGCTCTGTCGTCTTTTTTGTTTTATCTAACATCCTCCTGGTGTTGGACTTGTGCTTATGTATAATTTTTGATGGGCCTGCCATCGTGTGTGTAGAGTGTAGTGCCTCTTTGCTTTGGTGACTGCAATTCGTCGTAATTCTTTGTCCACCTTCAGCCTTGGCGATCGGCGGCGCGGTTCAGTGAGCTTCATGTCCGTTGGATCGGTGAACTTTTTGTGTGTGCTGGGGTCATTCGTCGTTCAATAGGACTGATGTCGTCTGTTGGATGTGTTCTGTGCAGCTATGTTTGCTATAGAATGCATTCCAGCTTATATGACATGTTTGATCTTTGGCCTGCGGACTGTGCTTGTATTGCATGTAGACGCTGACCTTTGGCTGGAGGACCGTCATTTAGTTCTGACGTCACTTTATTTTACGTCATTTTGTCATGTGTCATTTTCTCTCCTTTATGAGAGTGTCCGGGGTGTCTATGTAGAGGAAGCACCTTTGACTTTCCGGTAGCATTGTCCCTTGGGACAGACGGGAGCACTGGTCCTCACATGGCAATCAACTCTCACAGCTGGCTCCAGGTCCTTAACCTGGCTACACCCCGGTAACCGCTTCTGCTGGCGGGCCAAACGCTGTGAGGGGCTGACGTGTTATTATGCACGTCAATACAAATACTTGGAGAGGAGATGGGCGCCACCAAGTTCGCCAAAGCCCACTGAAAGGACTTATGGTAGCAAAACAGAATAGAAGCAACATGCCGGATCGGTCGAGGCCCGGATCACCAACGACCGCGCACCCCTCTGGTGGTCTCCAGGGAGGGGGCGACAAGTGTGATACTGGAACCAAGTCTACAACCAAGTCTACAATTAAGCTGCCTACACAAGGGACTACTATCGGAACATGGAATGTTCGCACACTCTTTCAATGCGGCAAAGTGAAAGAACTCACACACGAGTTACAGCGTTACCGCTGGGACATAGTGGGACTTGCAGAAGTCCGATGGACTGGTTTCGGGGAGTCAACTACAGATGAAGGCCACAAGCTCTGGTTCAGCGGAGACGAAATCAAGCATGAACGTGGTGTCGCTTTCATTGTCAGGAAGGAGGTGGCTGGAACTGTCATCAGCTGCACTCCAGTCTCTAGCAGACTTATCTCCATCCGAATCTCTGCTCGACCGCACAACATCACCATTATACAAGTGTACGCCCCAACATCAGAACACGAAGATGAAGAGGTTGAGGAATTCTACGAGGAGCTGGACAACATCATCAAGAAAACTCCGAAGAAAGACATCTTGCTTGTCCTTGGCGACTGGAATGCTACGATCGGCCCTGACGCTTACCAACAATGGGCAGGAACAGTCGGCAAGTTTGGCCTAGGCAACACCAACGCAAGAGGCCTACGGCTACTAGAATTCGCTCAGAGTCACCGTCTCACCATTGCCAATACCCTCCACCCGCACAAGAAGTCAAGAACTGTAACGTGGCATTCGCCGGGAGGTCTGGTCCATAACCAGATTGACTTCATCTTGCTGCCTCAGCGTTTCAAATCAAGCATCAACAAAGCACAAACGAGGTCCTTTCCTGGCGCTGACATAGGCAGCGACCACAACCTCGTCCTCACTAGCCTCAAGTTGAAACTGAAGTTGAGACGTGACAACAATAAGAGCCCTCGCATCCGATTCAACCTTGAGAAGCTCAAAGATCCGGACACAGAGAGGATCTTCCAGGCCCAGGTGGGGGGCAAATTTGCAGCCCTGGCTACTATAGACTGCGACATAGACGCCCTTGCTGGAAGTATCAAAGAGGTGCTACTCTCTACTGCAGACGAAGTGCTGGGGAAGCAGAGGAAGCGCAAACAACCCTGGGTGACAGACGACATCCTTGATCTTTGCGACGAAAGGAGAGCCTTGAAGAGAGGGAGAGGTCGAGACCCGACGTCAGCAGACAAGTACAGACTTGTCAACCAGCAGATCAGAACAAGGATGAAGGAGGCAAAAGAAGATTGGATCGAAGACCAGTGTTGCAGCGTGGAAATAGGCATGGCAAGCGGAGACAGCAAGAAGGCATATGAAACACTGAAGGCCCTCACCAAGACTCAGCAGCGACCAGCCACAGTCATCGAAGACAGCGCCGGACAGCTCCTTACGGAAAACGCTGCTGTACTAAGTCGTTGGACTGAATATTGCCAAGACTTGTACAACTACAAGATCGAGCCAGACACCAGCATTCTCCAGCATCACCAGACTGGGACAAGAGAGGCTGAAGACCTGCCAGTCCTCACTGATGAGGTGAGAGAAGCTATGCACAGTCTGAAGGGAGGAAAGTCACCTGGTGTGGACAACGTACCTGCTGAGCTGCTGAAGCATGGAGGAGACGCAACAACCAAGGCCTTCACCACACTGTGTCAAAAGATATGGGAAGAAAAGAAATGGCCAAAAGAATGGGCTCAGTCTATCATCATCCCACTCCCTAAGAAAGGGAACCTGAGGCAGTGCCAGAACTACAGAACCATCAGTCTGATAAGTCACCCAAGCAAAGTAATGCTCAGAATCATCCTCAACCGCTTAAAACCTATTGCAGAGGAACTGCTGGCAGAAGAACAGGCTGGCTTCAGGGCTGGAAGAAGCACGGTAGAACAGATCTTTAACTGCCATGTTATGATAGAAAAACACCTGGAGCATCAACGTCAACTATACCATAACTTCATCGATTTCAAAAAAGCTTTTGATCGTGTCTGGCACGATGGACTCTGGCAGGTCATGAGATCATTCAACATAGAGGAGGGACTGATCCAGATGGTAGCAGCACTCTACAAGAACGCCTCCAGCGCGGTACTACTCAACAACCAACTAGGCGAGTTCTTCGCGATGACGATCGGGGTCCGTCAAGGGTGCCTACTCTCACCCATCCTTTTTAACATCTTCCTTGAAAAAATCATGCAAGACACCCTCCACAACCACCTTACCTCAATCTCCATTGGTGGCAGACCCCTGTGCAACCTCCGCTTTGCAGATGACATTGACCTCATGGCAGGCAGTAACAACGAACTTCAGGATTTGACGGACAGACTCTCCAGGCGAGCGGGAGCCTATGGCATGGAAATAAGCTCAGAAAAAAGCAAAGTAATGATTATTTCCACCACCGACAGCAGCAGCAACATCGTCATGAACGGCCAGAAACTGGAGGAGGTCAACAGCTTCAAGTATTTGGGTGCCACCCTGACTAGAGATGGTTGCTGTACAGCAGAGATCCGTATCAGGATTGGTATGGCAACATCCGCAATGTCCAGGCTGGATAGGATCTGGAGAAGCAACTCAATCAGCTTCAGTACCAAGCACAGGCTGTACAAGTCCCTCGTAGTGTCAATCCTACTCTACGGCTGCGAGACTTGGACGCTGCTTGCCGCAACGGAAAAGAAGCTCCAGGCCTTTGAGAACAAGTGCTTGAGAAAGCTGCTCCGCATCTCGTACCGCGAACACAAGACCAACGCATACGTACGGAGCACCGTAACCTCCCTCGTGGGCCCACATGAACCCCTTCTGGCAACAGTGAAGCGGCGCAAGCTCGCCTGGTTCGGTCACGTCACCCGCCACAACACCCTGTCCAAGACGATCCTACAAGGAACCCTCGAAGGGAGCCGTCGTCGTGGTCGTCCGAGGAAAAGCTGGGTCACCAACATTAAAGATTGGACCGAACGCGAGATGCCAGACCTGCTCTCATCTGCTCAAGACAGGACCGGGTGGAAAATTCTGTCTGTTGCTGCTGCCGGACGGTCCCCCCTACGCCCGGACCGGGCATGGGACTGACCTGACCTGACCTGATAGGTTCCTTGGTCTAATGTTTACCTGAGAGCAGCCATAATAAACTACCCACTGTCATCTTCACAGTCTTCAGATATTAGCCAGTCTTTTACATCATGCTAAGAGGGTTAAGGAGCCTTATAAACTGTGCTGGTCAGGAAACACAAGTTTTGAAAGCTACTTTACCCTGAAAGCCAATAAATGCTGTTTACAAGGTGTGCAAAAACATACCTGACTACTGGCACAGTGACACTTGAACCTGCAAAATCTAGGTATTCCAAGGGAGATGCTGGAAATTCTGCTAGGACTGAAATAGCTGCCAAAAGATGCTCTTCTGGTGAAATAGTGCCACCAAGGTCCAAACTTCGCAAAGAATGTCTCCACTGTCACAACCAAAATAACAGTATCTGAAAAGTACATGCTTAAATTATGTGTCATAGGATTGTCACTTTTGCAGGATGAGAAAGTGTGGAGGATGAGACTGAGTTTTGAAATGCTGTGCAAGTGGACATTATCTTAATCAAATTTATAACGTACATTTTAACATGTGGATAAACTATTACTCACAACTTAGTGATCCAGATAGTAAATGTATCAGAGCTAAATAAAAGAAGCATTTAAAGTTGAGGGCATGTTAAAAGCTAATATCATTAGTGCAAGTTACAAGGCTGGGTAGGGCAGATCTGTGCAGCCTTAGTGTCTTTGGGAAGCTGCTTCTTTACTCAACTTGCTAGCGGGTGATGAGAGGTTGACTGTACAGACTAATGCTTTGCAGATCAATGTCCTGTTAAGCTTCTGTATTACCTTATGTGTATATATCAAACATTATGCATGCAAGATAAATACTGCACCAGTTTGAATGTTTTGTATATTTACAAATAAGAAAATAAAAATTAAAAATTAAAAAAATTAGCCCTTCAAAAAATCTTGTGTGTGTGTGCGTGGGCATGCATGTGTGCTGCCCTTCTAGTATATTCTTTCAATAGTATATTCTTTCAAATACTTGCCTTTATAAACAGATGTTCTAGCATCTCAGGATAGTTGATGATGCTACTTTCAGACAGAAAAAGCTCCTCGACATCACACGCTGCACATTCCAACAGCGTCTTAGGCAAGATGCTCACAGAGCGCCTCACATCCAGTGTCTTCAGCTGCTTGGCATTGTGCAGCAATCTAGAAATCAAAAGCTCTCCATGTCAACTAATTTCCAATTTAAAGGCAAGCAGAAGCCCCACTGGGAGCCTATTCAACTTGTTCCTTTCTAAAAATCAACTCCCTGACGCATTCTTCTTAAAATTTACAGCCTTATCTACCCTTCAAATAAATTCATTGCAACAACACACAGGTAGTCTTTGGGTTATCAAATTATTAACGGTGTAGATTATGGATATAACAATGCAGATAAAAGTCAGTTTGTAAGTGGGAAGGAAATCTAGGAAGTGGGTAGCTGAATGGTTAGATCACTGGCATATGAATCTGGAGATGCATTGGTTTGACACTCTTGTAATGCAGCAAAGTGTTGGAATGTTGGGAATGGCTAACTGCACAGGAAGTAGTGGAATGTAAGGCAGAGATGGACATCACCATCATAAAAATCTGGCACCTGAGAAAAGTGTTGACTCCACCATCTTACTCCCCAACAAATGAAAGTTTAGGGAAACTCAATTTTTTTATATTATTATTGAGCAGTACAAATTAGTATCAAGTATATTAATTTACTTACTAATAGCTCCTTAGTCAGATCCACATAAAATTGTAACAACAAAACCAAATACAAATACATTTTAAAAATATGATTTTTATCATAGATGGACCAAGAAAAGGTATATCATTAAGGATATTCTAAGTCTGTCCATGTTAACATAACCCTACTTCAAAGTGGCATTCATTCTTCAGAAGAGCTCACTCCACACTACATGCACAACAGTAAACTGGTCATTTTGTCTGGTGAAAACTGAAGTAAAAAATTTCCTTTAATACCAGACTTTGCACATTAGCATGCATTAGGATGAACCAGCTATTACTAGCAGAGACGTATGAGCAATGAGTGCTGTAGGAAGACTAAAAAAATAAAAGACTGACCGTTTGAAAATGTCATTGGCAGAAAGACTACAGCCCAGCTGCATGAGTTTTGTAAAGCCTGGTGCCTTTTCCTAAAACACAACATCTGGAATCAGCATCTGATGTGTCTTTTCAGGCATTGTGGTCAGAAATTCATTGTTGGAATCTGACTATGAAACAACATTAAATTCACATAAAATGGCATAACAGAAAAATGATACGAAAGAGTTGCTGCTGACAGGTATGTTCAAGAACTTGTTCAATAATACCTGGACTTGCTGTGAGACTTGTGGGGCCCACACCTGACAGCCAGTGAGCTGCAAAATCTGAAGTGAAGGACAGCTAGTTTGCAAACGCTCGATGTTGAGTGTCAATGCGCCAGTTGAGAAAATGCAGTTTGATAGATCCAGCCTCTCCAGGCATACACAATGATCCTGTCAACATCAAAACGGCACTCATGCTGTTCATGTTATGAAAGAAAATCAGTTTCAAAAGTCTTAGTACATCACTTATCCCTTATTATATGTTTGGACTAATCCCAATTTTAAGAAACAAATGGTAAAGTAAGGAAAGAAGTTCATTTTCACTTTGCGTGTGACCACTTACCATCAGTGAATTCAGAACACTGTTAAAACCTTTGAAACAGTTTCCTGACAGGACAAGAGACTTTAAGGATGGTCCCAGCTTCTCTGTGATTTGTTTCAAGGCTTGTGCTGATACAGCATCTGCCTGGTGACAAGCAAGAGTCTTATAAACATTCACACTCAGTTAAAAGTAAAATGACTGAACATAACAGTTCCCTGATTCCTCTTTGAGTCTTCTGTATGTCATTTATTGCTTGTCTGCATATTTGTTTCTCCTTTCGTCCTTCATATTCTGCATTCTACTTGTCTGAGCATGATTATGCGCTACATACATAGCACATTTTTTTTTATTATTATCATTAGTGTGGTTCAATGAACATAAAGAGATATTCATTTCTTTTACCTATATATCAGAAAATTTCCCATAAAAATAAAAGTGAAGACATAAACATCCTTCATATAAAACAGGGGTGGGCAACTTACGGCCCGCGGGCCGGATCCGGCCCGCGACGGGATTTTGACTGGCCCGCCGACTGTTTCTGGTCTTACATGATAACGTGGCCCGCGGCCACATTCTGCAGCAATCTCCCACTGCAAATTACTTGCTTACTGCGTCGAATAATAGTGACTGTTATTTATTTTTTGGTTCTTTGTTTTCTTTGTTTTTTGATTCTTTGTTTTCAGTTAGAATTAGATTTAGAAGTCGGCAAGAAAGCAGTATGTTTGTTGTGCAGTGAAAGTGTTGCCGTGATGACAAGAGTACAGCGTTAGCCGCCATGATGCGACGAAGCATGCAGGCTATGGCAGTACTATGGCAAGCTATGGCAGGCTAAGGCAGGTTATGGCAGGCTATGACAGGCTATATGGCAGGACTTTATCAGCAGCGGAACGGCTAACAAGAGCAACAGAACTGGACAGAAAACTTGTAAAGCAGCAGAATGTATTCGTAAAAACCAAAGTAGCCCAGAAAGCTGCTACTCATGCCAACTTGGTGGTCGCATACAACATTGTCAAGCACAGCAAATCGTTCAGTGATGGTGAATTTGTCAGAATATCACAACACACTTTCCAACACTCGAGACTATGGCAGCCCAGATGATGTCAACTGAGAACTACACCAATATTGTATCTACACTAGACAATGAATTTGCTCGTCGTTTTGCGGATTTCCAGAAACTTGCTGCTGAGTTTGATATCTTGTCATCCCCGTTTACAACTGACTTTGAAAAGGTGCCGGATGCTCTACAGCTGGAATTGACTGACCTGCAGTGTGACTCTACTCTGAAAGAGAAATTCCAATCTGAAAGCATTCACAAATTGTGTGCGTCACTGAATGAGTCCAAGTTTGCCAACCTGAGAAAGATGGCCATGAAACTACTTGTTCTGTTCGGGTCTACATACGCTTGTGAGCAAAACATTTTCGACAATGAACATTAACAAGACAAATCTGCGTTCCAGTCTAACTGATGTTCACGTGCAGTCTTTACTGAGGATTTCTACATCCGACATGCAGACAAAGTTCAAGCAACTTGTTGACAACTGTGATCGACCGCAGCTGTCTCATTGACTTCAGCAGCTGTTGAAGTACATTACGTTAACATCATTAAATACTGTTTTTTGGTCTCTTTGCTTTAAAATTAAAGTTTACGAGTTTACATTAAACACGATTTATTCCTTGCATATGTAGATAAATACGCGATTAAGGTATTGATCCTGTAATCTGGCCCGCCAAGGACTTCATTTCCCCATATCCGGCCCGCCGACCGGAGAAGTTGCCCACCCCTGATATAAAAGGTTATTTTAACTGTTCATTTTCTTACAGGAGTCTATGAAATGTTTTATTTTGGTTCATTGAAAATATTTCATGAATGAAAAATGACAATTGAAATCTACCACTTATTAGAAAAACTAAATGTGTTATTTTCTAAAACTGTTAGCTTTACAGTTCAAATGGGATCACGTGATAATATAGGAGTATGTAGCACAAACTGATGTGTAAATATTCATTGCTAACCGACACAGAGGAGAGATCAAGATCTTTTAAATGGGAACAGTTGCGAGCAAGGGCAGTAACTGCCAATGATGTCAGTTTTCCACACATGGATAGGTTGACAGAGCACAGGTCTGGAGAGTTCTGGCAAAATTCCTGTTGGAAGGAATAAACAAGTAGGAACTGGATAAATGGAGCAGATATCGTGTCAAGTGGTCTCAGACACTTAATAGTTATATTTTCGAACACTTAACTACTCTATACATCACAACTGTTAATCAGATAAAAAAGCCTTAACAAGTTAAAAGACCTTATCACAGTTTAATGTATAAACATGTCCAAGTACACATACAAGCCTGCACAATTTTACACACACATCACAGATGGAAAACAAACATAAAACAAAATCTGAAAATGTCTTTCAGCAGATGCCACCACCAAACTTGTTATCTCCCTTGTCCTCTCTCACAAGGACTATAGTAACGATTTTCTTGCTGGTCTTCCTGACTCCACCATCCATATCCTCCTCTTCTAGTTTGTTGAAAACAACGCTGCCTGTCTCATGTTCCACAAAAGGAAAACTGATTACAGCAAACCTCTTTCTGCTGTACTCCATTGCCTCCCACTTTCAATATTAAGTCAACATTCTCTGTAATGTCTCAATGGTTCTGCCCCCACCTACCTATCTGACTCACTTCATCTATAAACACCACCTCGTTCTCTCTCATCCACTTCTGATCCCTTCAATCTTTGAACTCCTAGACCAAGAGTTCACAGATTAGGTCTTCATTCCTTTTCTCTTTCTGGTCCACTCATCTGGAATGAACTGTGACTCCGTATTCACCAAAAACCTACTCTCTTCTTTCAAAACATCTCTGAAACCTAGTCTACTTCCCAGCCCATAGCATGTGTCTTTGGGTGTGTAGGTATGTGTGCGCATAGGTGCACGAATTCTTTTATATGTGTACCTTGTATCATTACAATGGGTACTTTATTATTATTAAGACTGAACACAGAATAAGAATAATGGATACCACAAAAGCACTGTTGGTCAGTTTCTTCCAGCCAGCCAAACTGATCTCTCTGCAGTGGGCAAGTCTATGCTGGCTAAGCCATAATAGTGTAGCATCTGTGCTTTTGATCCATCCATAGGACAAGTCAACAATATACCAGAGGGAGGGGTGGGAGCACAATTGATGCCACGACCTACAGACTTTTGCAGCTCTGAAAGACAAGTCCCATAATTTGTGCAGTTGAAAATATGCCACGACAAATACAACATCATCAGCTTGTTAACAGACTTATCCTCCTCATACATATACTGTGTCTGACAAAGCATTCGTATAAGTACTTGTATAAATGAGTACACATATATCCACAAATGCGTGATAAAATGAGTTTAAGGTTGTCTCGTGCTTTGTTAGTATAATGATTGATGGCACATTATTAAAATGATTATAATGTTACATCTGGAAATGGAAGGAAACAATTATATGAAAATTATTTTTGAGGGGGACAATAATCTGTAATCCTTAGATTTCCTCTTTCTTATTTTCCACCTGCAAAAATTGTTACATTACCACATCTGAATTATCTCTCGCTATTGAAGAATTACCTAGTATTTTCTTTCCTTACCTTCATTTCATGCCACTGTTGACTTCACATTATAGAAGTACAAAAAAAGAATGTGAACAACAGTTGTGATATTGTTAGGCCACTTCTTTTTTTTTAAAATAAGTATGGAATAATAACTTTTAAAATCTTGTACCTGCAAAGAAATGGTAAGGGCCCAGCATTTCTGACCACAGATTGGAAAACTTTCAGCCAGAGTTCTGGTGGCAGATGGGGACACTCCACACTAGATGTGTTGTCACTATGAGTACTACAACCTGTGCTAAATGTAGACTTTTTTGTTTTGTTGGGATTTGCTATTTTCCCTCTTTTGGCAGACTTTTTATGGCACTTATTATTCTTTACATGAGACAACAAAGTTCCTGCAGTTCTGTGGAGGTCTGTGTTGCTGCCATGGTCCAAATCTTTCATGTGGGATGAAGTACGAGCTGTTGAAGTTCTCTTTCTTTTTAAGGTTACTTTTACGCTATGACACCTGCAATCAAATGGTAAGGCTCTAAAAACAAAAATCAAGACAAATATTTAGATGGTGCTTAAAGGTCATTTTTTACCAAACGTACGTAGAAAATCTATGTTTGGCACATTTTCCCATTCTGGTCATATAAAAAAAGGTTGACAAAAATGATCACATATATATATATAAAACAATATTTGTCTTGCTAAGGTTGTTAAGAGTGCTTACATAATTTACTCAGAAAATTGTGAAATGACCATTATTCTCATGAAGGGGTTGATGTTCTGCTGAATTTCTACCATAAGGTTGATGTCTTCTATTTTCAGTCTTGGGTATGAAACATAAACTGAATGTATTAGATCTCTCCTGCGCACACCTATGTGGTGATATGTGGGTAATCTCAGCACCTCAATTTTTTTTTTTTTTTTTTTTTTGGGGGGGGGGTTGTTTTTGAAATTCATCTGTGCCTTCAACATATTTTTCATTACCTAACTACAAGAACAAAGAACAAAAGAGACTACTTAGAGAAGCTGGCAGATGAAGCTGAAAAAGCAGCAAGGAAAAATGACCTAAAGACTAGTGAGGTGCCAGTGAAAGACATGAACAGTAATGTTGTCGAGGGTGAGGCAGGAAAACTACGGCGCTGGAGGGAGCATTTTGAGTCAGTTCTGAACAGACCAGATCCCCCTCAACTTGCAGACATCCAGCCAGCAGCTATAGACCTTGACAGACCCACCAAGCCTGGAAGGGTGACAGCAGCAATCAAGACAATGGAGAGCGGCAAAGCACCAGGGGCAGATGGAATAACAGCAGAGATGTTGAAAGCAGATGTGAATGTGACAGCTCCCATGCTGACTGAAATCTTCAGGCAAGTTTGGGAATCAAGACATCTCCCTGATGCGTGGAAGATAGGGCTCATCTTCAAGTTACCCAAGAAAGGAGATCTTGGAGACTGCAATAACTGGACGGGCATAACACTTCTTTCCCTCACCAGCAAGGTCTTCAGCAAGATTGTTTTGTCAAGACTGATGGCAACCCTTGAAAAAGACCTCCGACCACAGCAAGCAGGATTTCGCCCTGGGCGATCCTGCTCTGAACACATCTTCATTCTGCGACAGATTCTGGAGCAGAGCAGCGAGTGGAACACACCGTTGTACATCAATTTCATTGACCTGGAGAAGGCTTTTGACAACATTCACCACGAGGAAGATCCTGAGGCATTAGGGAGTCCCTGCAAAACTTGTTCAGGTCATTGCAATGCTGTACAGCGATTTCAAATCCCAGGTTGTCTGTGACACAGAGCTCACAGACCCCTTCAACGCCAGTACTGGGGTGAAGCAGGGCTGCATTCTATCGCCGTTCCTGTTCATCCTGGCCATGGACTGGATCATGAAGTCTTCCACTGACAGTGAGAGGAGAGGGATCAGATGGACCACGACTACGACAGCAACAATAACGCTGGAAGACTTGGCCTTTGCTGATGACATTGCCTTGTTATTACACTGCCACCAAGACATGCAGAAAAAAAACAAATGCCTTCTCAGAAACAGCTGGAAACCTTGGCTTGAAGGTCAGCGCAAAGAAAACGAAAAGTATAAGAGTGAACGACAGAGTCCAAGACAGCATTGAAAATGCAATATACAATGTTCATTAATTTTTATTATCATTAAATAACATATGAAAAAATAATTTAATCAAGCAATAACTCTTGTATGCCTATGTATATTATTAAAATATTATCAAATAATAAATATAAATAATAAATATAATGCATGGGTACACAGACATATTTATATATGACATTTAAAATCTCAAAGGATTAAATCAACGAAAATGGTAAAGACGCTGACAGATGATGAAAGCAACGTAATAAAACTAGAATTGTATCATAATCTTACTTGTCTTCTTCAACATCTGTGGAACCCCCAGATTCCGAGTCATGAGTGTTCTTGCTGCTCTGGTCAGGAGAATAATCAGGATCCTCTGAATCGCTTGACGGCCATTCATCTCCAAACTTTCGGTTTCGTCGGTTTATTTTTGTTAAGACGTGATCCACGTATCTTTCAGACATTATTTCTCGAGGAAATATCTCGATTACAGATGTCCAACACTTATGGAAGGAACACTAGCACTTGATTCTCAGTCTTTGCCAAAGAAGGAAGGCAACCGTGTCAGTCTGTGGACAGAACCGATGGCTGAAAACGAAAGGAAACGATTACTATTTAGAACAATATTAGACACAGAGTTCAGCGTATGTTGATCTCTGTCTGATGTCATGCATCTGTTCTTATAACCTTATAGATGTTCGTAAAAGCCTGTCTTGCCACTGTGTGAACGTACAGTTTTCCTATCGTCAAGGAGTTACGTCCTGTGACAGTCAGCTCCCTTTGTGTACCGAATGGGAGAGCACCCTGCGAGCACTTCCGCTACTTGACACAAATATGTTGAGTACACTCCCCTGAAAATGCGGCATAGAAGTCTGAGTATAGACTTCCCACACACATTATATTATCACAGGATTCCCTCAGTCGCTATGTCGACTCTCGGCATCGCCGGGCGGTCCGGTGGTGCAACGGTTAGCGCCTGTCACCAGTACAGTAAGGGTTGGCTTTCCTGGATTCAGCTCTCGTCTCGGGCACGCTGTTCTTTCTATGCATGGGCTTGGTACGATTTGACTTTTCTATCTTGGGATGAAATGAACTTACATGGGATGAATTGACTTCTGGTGTGAGACGAAATGGTCTTGGGGCGAAGTGATCGGCTCCCGCGACATCTGTTTACATGGCTGGCTGCCTTGCCATGAAATTGCCTTGTATACTTACTGGCTGCCTTACCGTCATATAGCCTTAAGTTGCTATCTCGGCATAAGACACCAGTTTCCTCCTCCCAATATCGCTACTGGATTAGACATGTATGTGTCAGAAGACATTACATATAATTTATAAGGTCTTTGGTATTAATTCAAATCTTGCAGGATGTAATCTAGTATGTACATGTACCCGTGCCACAGAACTCTTAAGCATTTATCGGTGGGGGACATGGGACGATTAAACGCAGCCCACTGGTCAATCAGACAATAACTTGATGTGAATGGGCACCAGCAAAGGCCATACTTACACCCCCAATACCTTGAGTAACCTACAGTCCTGTAGGATGTGCTGAGTGATTTGTCTGCATCCTTGCAAGGTGTAGCATCCGGTTTAATTGGTCTGGACAGGGGATGGTTACTATCAAGGACGTGTATAGGTGGATTGCTGTCTGTCTGCCAAGACCAATGATTAGCCTCTTGCGAAGTGATCCTCTGTTAATCTCGGCGAACCGTAACAAAGAATTTGAATAAACTGGAAGCTGTCTTGTATCATGCCTCATTTTAGCAGTTAACTGGAAAAAATCATCTGCCAGCAGTCCAGGGATATTGGTTCATGTAACTATCTGATGGCTAGGGTGATCTGTGTAAAGCCTTCATGATGGTCTTCATTTCTGTTAAGCTGATTCTTGTTTTCTTCTTGCCTGTCTTTAGCCCCAAGTTTTGCCATTATGTCAGCCTGCTTATTGCCCTCAATACCAGTGTGAGAATTCCCACTGTAGTACCCTTTTCAGACAATATCAATGTTGCTGTTGGTATGAACACCACCTTCTCCTGTCAGGAAACATGATATAAACTCCAGCTCCTACATTTTAAATGGTAAATGCGGCTGACCCATTCCAGAAACCTGTATCCTAAGGGTACTTTTCTTCAAGTATAGCAAGCCCCATCATTGTCAGACACAACAAGACTGTCAAGATCTCCCTGTGTGTTGGATCAACAGTGTGACTCAGCAGAGATGGTAAACGCAATGCTTGGGTCGTCAAGAGACGAGTTGTGTAACTTTTGGACAAGCTGCTCACAGCACTATGGGACGGTTGTGCATACATTGTAGTGTTTCTGATGGTGATGTTCTTGTCTTTTCCCAGGGAGCAGTGTTAGGGATCTGGGTCTCTTCTTTTGCAGTCAGTTGCTCTGCAGCACCTGTTTCTCTGAAGGCTTGATGTTTAAGGCTGCTCCAATTAAGATAGCTTTGTCTGACATTCACCCCCTTCCTCCCCCCCCAAAACACAGCTATAACATTTTTCAGTTTTATTCCATCATACAACCCACATGCCATACAAGCTACCATGCAGTGAAAACCAGTGTTGTTGAGCCAAAAAGAAGGAAAATTTCCATCATGAGCACAATTTCACATTTAACTGAAAAGTTATCATTTCTACATTTCCAGTATCCAGTTGATAGGGCTGCCATTTATAAACAAACTTTAACATCTTTAAATAAAGTTATTATTCATTAAATGTTTTATGCCAAAGAACACCTCAGTAAAACCTTCATTTTACTTTGCCCATTTCATCACTAAACCTTTGACTAAAAACAGTAATGACAGACTTGTGTGCTTTGCCTCAAAATTACTTGTAAGAAGAAAACTGATATGCTAAAAATTAACTGTGTTAAAAAAGGCAAAGACATTAAAAAACCAATAAATGTACAAGATGGATTTGCTATGTTTTATGTTTGCAGTCTAAAAATGCATCATTACAATACATATTCCTGCACACAACAGACAAAAATAAAAATTCAACTCTCACTAATCCAAGAAGATTCTGATGGCAGTCAAGGTTTTTAGAGCTTAAACAAATATCACTTAGATTCCCAGGGAAAGTGTATTCGTTGTTGCTAAACTATATCAGCATATGACATTTTATT
Source organism: Pomacea canaliculata (assembly GCF_003073045.1). Lineage (NCBI taxonomy): Eukaryota > Metazoa > Mollusca > Gastropoda > Architaenioglossa > Ampullariidae > Pomacea > Pomacea canaliculata. The sequence continues at coordinate 676,065 of NC_037600.1, forward strand.
TTCACAGAAGAGACCCAGATCCCTAACACTGCTCCCTGGGAATGCTAATCCAGGCTTATCTGAATTATTAGACCCAGAAACTCATACAAATAATATCAATGTATTGTCAAATGCATGCATAGTTACAATCCCATTTGATTTCCCTAGAATCTCTTCTATGCACTACTTTTATTTCCGAAGAAAATACTGAACTCGATCCTGCAACGACATCTAGCAACCAAAACACGACATTAAGATGAGATAAGATATGACATGGAAGCCTGAGAACTTTGGTGCCAATACACAAACATGCAGACGTGAACATGATAAATAAGATTCAGTGTAACTGGAAAATATAACTGGTGACTACCTCAGGCATCTTCCTAGTCAGTCTGCTGGGAAACTGCTATGCCTACGTGTCCATCTAGCCAGTATACCTGTGTTCAAGTGAGTTGCCATGTGCAGCAAACAGAGACAGCTGTTTATTTACATCTTCCTCCAAGCAATTGATCATCTTGGTCAAATTTCAAAATGATTTAACTTGTAACACAGTGACCTTTTTCAATTACTCTGCGGTTTAAATCCTTCCCAGTATCTGAGCTGGGTATTTAGGTCAACATTTTTCAGATAAAGCTCCTGATGCTTTGGTTTATGCACAGGTGAAGTCTACAGAAGGTGAGCATAGAGGTCTAAGTGGCTGTACTTGCACTAGACTATGCCTGTATGCACCTTCCTTTGAGGGGGAACCATGCCAATGTCATGTGCAAAGGTGGTACAAGATGGTTTGTTGGTCTCGTCAAGCTGCTAGACTGAATCGAGTTGAACTTGATATCTGCAGTTCAGAGTGATCCAGTCCTCTTCTAAAACTGTTTTGGAAGAGGATCTCTGTCACCTTGTAAGCTGCAGGGTTTGCAATGAAGTGATATTTGTGCTTACAATGCAATGCTGAGCCTGAGCACATTTCACTTGTTAGCTACTGCTAAGTACTGGAAACAGAATGTGTAACTGGAAATGGTAACGCTGGTAGATTAATCAGGGTCCAGTCTTTTTGACTGACACTTGTCAGCAAAGACTTTAGTCCTAATTATTATTCTCCAAGTACCATTAATCATTCTTTCAACAAATCATTACTCTTTTAAGGACATCCCCCATTTTTTAAAAAAGTCACAGTTCTGCTCAATACATCTTCCATTATCAGCATGGACAGAACTAGTTAAAGATGACCAAACCAACAACTAGCAGCCTTGAAAATATACAGAGATGTTGTCACACACATGAGTAACTGAGTTTCAGGCCACCTTCATGTTTCTCTGGATGTTCTGTGGTATAAGGATGCAAATGTTAGGTGTGCACTAACACTTGCCAATATGTAATAGAAGATGAATTATGAAGAATCTTTTTTTCTTTAATAAATTCAAATATTTGATAAGGTCATATTTTTGTGATCAACTACTTCCTTGTAAATTAGCATACATGCTGACGACTATGTACATGCACCAACACAACCATGCATGATTGCATGTGCAAACTTATGCCCCACCCCTACACTCACACATACAAACATGCACACATGAAACTTTATCATTTTGGAATGTTCATTAAATTAGCTGTAAAGTTATGGTGTAAAGGATTAAATGGCAAGACCAACAAAACTACAGTCAAACAAAGCTCGGAGCAGTGGTTCATTGGTTCAAAGCAAAATCTGATACTGTGACCGCTAAAAGTACACCATGGTTATATACATACACATTAGATCATCTCACAAAAGTATGCTATCATATTTTTTTCTTTCCTGGACACATGAGAAATCATCTACATTTCTATAATTGATTCTACTCCAAGCACAGTCATTTCAAAGTGAAGCTTGAGTTGATATCCTGAATGATAGCAGTGCATGCAAGACATTGCACAGGTTTTGTCAGTAAACAAAAACATGATCAACAGAAATATTGCATCTTTGTGGCATTCACAACAAGTAGTTAGGTGATCAGATCTCACAATGTACTATCATGCTACACATACATCACAACACAGCCAACACTAAACAACAACCCTCTTCCACCTTTGAGTCCAAATCTTTCTTCTGACTAATAGATGGACTGCCCATCCACCCACCCTATCCAACCATCAACATATTTCCAGACAACATCTCATTCCAAACACAGACAAAATGCCACCAGCACAGGAAGACTGACAATAGAGAAGGTCATCTGAAAGCTGTTCTTTATGTGTTCTTGATGACATCCTCTGTACTACAACAAGGTTATGGTCACATCTTTAAAGAGTGTCAAACTAATGTTCTTTCTATTACTCCAGCATTGCGAAATCTTTAGCACAGTAAATTCTTTATGCCACTGATGATCATCACAACAGGGTCAAACAAAATGCAATCTCTCAAATCCACACAAATAATATGTGTCAAACTTCACCAGCATCCTGAGATCCATGTAGATGTTAAGCATCAAATGCTGGTGATGTCACTGCTTGCTACTTTGCTTAAAGACCAACAAAATTCAAACTATGATTATCATGAGCACCTTCATCAGCCTTTAATAGTGCATCAAGAGCGAGCTCTGCTGAAGATCTGTCAATTGAATTAAGTCTGTTGAAGATGGCTGGATGTTACACCTTTAGTTCAGGCCATAACAGAGTTTTGCAGTATTATTTCTAGTCAGCAGCAGCCTGGGGATGAATGAAAATCAGCCAGCTAACAATAGATACTTGTCCGTTGCTCCAAAAATGTAATGACTTTCAGGTAGCCATAGCCCACATCACAAAGCATGTGCTCTAACTCATGTGACATAAGTATATAAAGTGAATACTATTAACAGTTTACATTAGCCCTGCCTAGGAGTAAACAAAATACTTAATGTTGAACAGACAGTTTCATGACTGTATACAAAATAGAAATAATCCGACGATACGGGAAAAACATACTTTCCATCTGGATAGGAAACCCTTGCGAGTCAGCTTTTGAAAGAAAATGGCAGTTGCCAGGACAGGAAGTGGTCTGCAGGGTACAAGACCTATCCTCTGTGAAATTTTTCAAAAGCTGCTTATGCCCAGATAACTCACAGTAAAAAAGAAAATCTAAAATGAGTACTTTTTTGTTTTTTTTAAAATAAACTCAATTATTTATTTTAAGACACTAAATGTGCTGTTTACTTGTAGAGACATGGCTACAGCAGCTAAAAATATCTTTTCGATAATGTTTAACAGCTTCTGAACTATATGATACTGCTACTTATTATTGCCAGAATGTTACTTTGTGAAAGTCTTAAAAACTGAAGGTGTGGAAATGCATAAACCCATCTTAAGGTCTCTTCACACATACAAAATAAATTAAAGACATCACAGTAGTTATAATCAACAGCAAAGAAAGATTAAATAGAGGACTCCTGTACTGCTTGATAGTATGAGCCAAAAATTAAAAAACCATGAAGAAAGAGTATTGTCTCCCTTGGTAAGGTATACCCAAGTATTTTTCTTTACAGATCTCTAGTTTTAAAGAGACATGGTGGAACTATACATCATGGCAGAAACTGGAGCACGAGCTTGTACTGCTGAAGGTTTAAAAAGCATCTGTTGAAAGCACATACAGACACAACTTGTCAGCAACATCAAATATGTCAATTAAACATGGCTTGTCGGTGATGTCAAACTTGCCCTTTACGTTACGTCACAGATCTGCTGATGATGCTCCATCCAGAACAGACCCAGTGCACTGGCTCTGCTGATTAGTCTACATAATAAAGAGATGCCAGGCAGCAATATCAATTTTTTAAGATGTTTTAGAATTGATCAATAATCTTTGTTCAGGCTGGGGATAAGTAGCCTGTGTTGACACCAGCCTAGCTAAAGCCAGATGGGAAAAAAGTAGAAAAGCAGACAAATGCTCATTGAACTGAAGCTGATTCTTCATTTGCCATTAAAGTTTCTTTCATTTCCAAGTCATCGCCTCTGGCCCGGGACATCATGACGTCGCGCTCAGCCCTGATTTAAAAAAAAAAAAATTACACACAGGCACAAACATATGCATATGTACACACACACATGAATATTATATATCCTTAAGATATATAATATTTCTAAGATTCTGTAAGTTAATCTTGAAGGTTTCACTGATTTTAACTAGAGTTATTTCACTTGATAATCTCCTGTTCAAAATAAAGTGGAAGATGAAGCCATTCACACCAAAGATTTCTTTAGAAAAAGCAGTAAAATGGAACAAAATACAGCTGATATGCAATCTGCACAATTTTCAAACATTTTTTATGAAATCCAAAAAATAAGGACCATCAATCAGAAAGTAAGATGAAAAAAATGATTAGGAAAACGATGTGTTCACAGAAAAAAAAATGCATATTAATTAATGATGATGAATGGCAGGTCTAACTTACTTTTTACCAAGAGCAATGATACCATAGACCCCTCCTGAGGCAAATAGCAAGGCACAGCCTAATGCTGTAGTCACAGAGAAACATAACATCAGTGGTACGAGAGCTGGCCTGTAAAGACAAAATTAGTCATAAGAACCCATAATAACAGAACAGCATAATAACAGAACAATTCATCAGAGATACACAGTACCTATTTTATGGCACACAAAAAACTGTGGAAAAGGTTATACCAGTGCAGGGGAAGTAAGAATGTTAGAGGCTATGAAATCATCAACAACACAACCCAATGAAATTAGGCCAGTTTTCTGAACACCTGTTAATTGTAATATTTAACCAGCACTAATATCATCTGGATGGAGACTTACAATCCATAGATGAGTGCCTTTTGGAAAGGTGTGCGACGTTCACTAAAACGGGACACAGGCTGAATGAAGTCCATAAATTGACAACAGCATGGCGCCTCCAGCATTACAACGCTGAAACCGATCAATCTGAAAGAAAACCCATGATGTGATATATAATATACAATGTTTAGAGAAGATATCATTGAATCTATTAACATGTCTGGTGTATTCCTTCATCCATGAACAAAAGAAGAAAATCCAAAGCATGTTTACTTACATAAGTAGCACACCAGCCACAAGGCACAAAGGTGTGACTGTGATGCAGCTAAATAAGCCAGTTACCATGGCACCTGCAACAAACAATAGTAAATGTCGATGAAAACACTTATTTATTTGGTTGATGTCTTTCTTATTCGCTGTACAAACTGCAGAGAATTTCAACCTTCCTTAACCTTTTTTGATCATTGTACGAAATGAACCGCAGCATCTAACGATGACATCTGCTTTCAAATATTATAATTATGAATTGCTGAGCAATTTTGTCACTGCAACTCCTACATTCGACGAAGAAGTGTATAATGCCATCAGCTCTACCATCCACACTAGTAGTTTAATAAGAAAGTGAACCAGATTTTAAAGAACTGCATACTAAAAAATTCTTGACAAGCGATTAATCTTACCCAGGCCGCCTGCTACGCAAGCACCTCTAGCTCCGATTTTACACCACCAGGCGATTCCATCGTCTGCTGTAGAATTGGATACAGTAGAAATAGAAGGGCTACTCTGTCCTTGGCCCATCGTCACAACCTAATTATCACTAAGGTTATGATCTAGAGTCACAGTAAGGTTAAATACATGTTTTCTGATTGCCTCTTTGTAGCAGACAACGTGTACAAAATAAGGAAACCAGTTGTTACGTCATCAGGTGTCTCATCGCTAAATATGTTTCCCTTTGATACACACTAAATAAAATCTAACAGTTTATAAATATCAATAAAACATCACTATGTATTGAAAAATAGAAATATAATGAGAAAATGGTTTTATTTTACATAATTTATCTAAAATATATATCTTACAAAAGCAAGAAAATTTTTATGACGTCATTTGTTTTTGCTTTTTAAATGGCAAAGTGTCTGACAGGAAGTAACCACAACACACGCGAGACACGTTCTCCGCAGCTGAAAAAGCATTTTCTTGCCGTACGGTTTCAGTTTGTCTGTATTTATTTTCTCTAAAGGAACAGCAAGGTTCAGTAACATGCCAAAGAAAAGCAAGGAAAAACAGAACCGAGATGATGACTGGGGTGACGACGAATCTGAGAAGAAATTGTCATCTTTAATGGAAAATTTAGGAACTGGAGATGGAGAAGAAACGAAGAAGAAAAAGAGTAAGGTGGGTCCGTTAATATTTTTTGAGGATCAGCAGATCTTAGACCGGCTACTTTTCTTGCGTAAATAAGAACATACAGCTGACAACGATAAAGGATATCAAGTTTAAAAATAAAATGGGACATTTACAAGTTGCTCCTCCATTTCTTCAATCCTGTGCCACATGGCGATATCAATAGGTGATATCAAATGTAGGTATTATGATTCTACTCACCATCTTTTGACAGAGATATACAGCACTTAAAAGAATATGATTAAAAAAAAACCAAAAAACTAGAAGGACCGCAAGCATAGCATCTTTTGTACATGTAGCTAAAAGCTCATCTATAATGTGTTGAACTATCAAGTGCAGTTTAAGCTAATAAGTGGGTTGTTTAATAAGGAGAAGAAACCAAAGAAGAGCAAAATGGATCTCTTGAAGGAGGAGATGGCAAAAGCAGAGGAAGATAAGGTAAAAGAGGAGGAAACTCCAGAAGAACAGGACCAGAAACACTCAAAGAAGAAGGGGAAGAAGAGCAAGATGGATCTGCTGAAAGAGGCCATGACCAAGACAGAAGATGAAGATGCAGAAGAGCAGGAGCAGAAACTTGATCTCAAGCCCCCTCCCAAACCAGGGGCTACAGCCATGCATAATGAAGAAGACGAAGAGGAAGAGGAAAACAGAGATGCAATGGCAAACAGTGATGGGGAAGAAACACCAGCTGATGAACAGAAAGGTTTGCGCTTGTACTTTACTCCATCCAATGTTTGTTTACCTTCTTTTATCAGAAATTTTGTGGAAAACTTATTTTGGGCCTTGGTAGATTGATAATGATGATGCTATGATCTCAGCTATTGTAGTGCTTTGGCCATTTGGCTGTTTTTTTATGCTTTGTTTGTCCAAAGATAACGTGTGATACAGTACACAATTCTGCTCATCAAAAGAAATGTTGCTGCTGTTCTAGGTAGTGTTGTGAAATACAACCACATTCCCAATTTAGACAAAATGTCATGAAATTTTTACATTATATTTCATGTGCTATTTTACAGATAAAATGGATGAAACACCAAAGCCAAAGTTGAGCAAAAGAGAACTGAAGAAGATGCTGAAGAGGGTATATTTTAATGATTTAAAAAGGATTCAAAGATCCACACAAATATAAATTTTTTTTTCAAAAATAGTGAGGTTTGGTGAGTGTTAAGTGTTGTGCTGCACATGAGTTTTATTACAGATCAGGATATCCAGAAGATCTTAAAATGTTATCATCATGTCAAGTGGGAGGGAAGGGGGAACTGCTTGATCTGTGTAATGAGCAGTAAGTTCTTGACTCTTTATATTGACAGTAACTCTATATGCAGAAAAATACTGCAAGTTAAAGGTTGGGTAGAATTTCCATTGCTTGTGTTAAAAAGTCATATAAGCATCATTTATTATTTTTTGCAGGCAGAATATCTCCAGGAACTAGAGAAGGAAGGCCAGTTTAGTGTGTCACAAGCAGAAAAGTCATCCAAAGCAGCTGTGCTAGAAAATCAGTTGGATATCAAGGTAGGAGAGTTTAGAGATCTGCTACAGTTCTGCATCACAGTTTCAAGAGACGAAAAAGCTTAGCTTAAATTTTAAAAAAGAATTTGGAAAGTGTCAGTATCTGTGCATTAGAGTGTCGGGGAACAGGTTAGATGGGAACTGCTGAGTTTTTTGTGGGAATACACTGAAATTTCATCCCAAAAAAATATTTTTCTTTTGCAACTTCAAGTCAAATTATACAGCTTTTCTCTGCCAGGATTCTGTGAAAAATTATAACAGTGAGAAATTATAAATTTTTAATGTTAGTGTTCATCTAAAGTAAGGTGACCAGACGTTTCGGGAGCGAAACCGGGACATGTGCCGAAGATGGTGTCGTCACCGACAAAAAGCGCCGAAAAAAGTAGGGGCGGGGGGGGGTGCGTATCAGTGTACGGTATTCAGATTTTGAAAGACAACCAGGACATTTGATGGACTTCCAGAAAGCCAGAAAGCGGGACATTGGGCGTCCCGCCCGATATTCAGGCGGGACACGAGGTCAAAAGAGGGACTGTCCCGCCTAATGCGGGATGTCTGGTCACCTTACTAAAGACAACATGAAAGTGATAATCTAGTTATTGGTAAAGATTATAATTAGAGGAATTTCACCGAACTAGTGTAGCAACTAATACAATAAGTCTGGGGTTAGTGTGAAAGATATGGAAGAATGGGTTTTACACAGTGATCAAAGTTGTTCATTTTTTTCATAGTCTTCAGTTTTTGCATATATTTGTACTGTACTCTCTTGTATTCTTTTCACAATTTTGTTGGTTTGGAGGTTGTTCATTACTTGGTTTGCAATTTTTTAAAATCTTATGTACAGTTTATTTGATTGTGGGTTTGGTTTGTTGTGTTTTTTTTTTAAGTTTCAAAAGCTTTTCACAGATTTATTTGCATTAACAGGTTGAGCAGTTTTCCATTTCTGCACGTGGCAAAGATCTTTTCGTCAATGCCTCTCTACAGATAACTCACAATAGGCGCTATGGGCTTGTAGGACCTAATGGGTGAGAAATTATAAATGTAATGAATAGTACATAAAAAAAAATTTCAAATCACTTGTTATGGAAAACACATAATGAGAAACAGATGTTTATAAAAGCTTTAATATTTCTATCTCTTTTTTAATGTATTAATGCAACTATGCAACATTATATGTAAATCTTAGTAAATCTGGATGGTAGGAGGGAGAGATTGTGACTTATTGTCTGTAAATTTTGTGTGCAGTACTATCTTCATAGGCTGCGACTAAACTGCTATTGTTATGCTACTTTGTCTGAAATCTTGTCATGTTGCAGAATGCGAAGTTTGTCTAGAATTTCTTGTTTAACTCCTTTAGCATGGACAAATGAATGCAATTATGCTGTAGCTATGTAAACGTTCACATTCGCAGGTGCAAATTGTAAAGGAAGAGTTAAAATGTTGTAGTTTTGTATACCTTGTATATTAAAAAAAATAACTTTTTCAGATTCATCCATTATAATACTGTCTTCTTTGCTTCAGGCATGGAAAGACAACTCTTTTGAAACACATAGCAAACCGTGCTTTGAACATACCCCCAAATATAGACTGTCTGTACTGTGAGCAAGGTATGAGACTGCATATCCCTGTGCTTTGGCCTCTTTGTATCTGTGTTATTTTAGATATTTTACTCATTTTAGTTATAAAGAAACATGTATAGTTCATGTACAGTTACATGGAACATTTCACAAGTTCACAAAAGAGCTATATTCATCAGTGGATGGGCAAGAACCAGAAGTGTAGAGAAAGGCACTATGGGCAACAGATATATCATATTAGAAGTTGACGAGTTAGTTTTTATTATTGTTATTATTTTGTCTATAATGCTTTACATGCATAAATTGAGAAAGAAAAATTGTGGATTTTTCCCAGCAGAATTCTCAATGAATGCTAAGTATTCTAGCAGCTGCATTGCTTCCCTTTATTCTTGCTCGGTCTAAAGCAAATGGTGAAATTGGTTGGAATGCTGGTCCCTTCATGGTCTCAATAAATGTTACCTACCTTTAAAGGAAAAAAATATTCTTTCTTTGCTTTTTCATGTAAACTGACTGTCAAAATCAAATTTGATTTGTTTTTTGTTACATCAGAGGTGGTGGCTGATGAAACCAAATCTGTAGATGCGGTGCTTAAGGCAGACACTAAACGACTGGAACTCCTTGCAGAAGAAGAGAGACTGACCAAGCTAGTAGCTACTGGAGACAAGGGCATCAGCGAGAAACTAAAGGAGGTAGAATGCAACATATATATGTGGTCAAAATGCAAGTTTGTGATGTTGCTATTTATACTTAATTTCTCTTTTAATTGTGTGACATCTTTGATTCCTTTGCCACCAGTCCTGAAAATATTTTCTGTCTATAAGTAGACATAACCCATTACTATTGATGATGCAGACCTTTTAAAGAATAAAGAGAGATAATTTATATATCTCTCACCAAAGAAACACATGCCATGCTACTTCTATTAACTCTAACTATGCAACTTTCTAGCCAGAAAGTGAGTACCTCAAGATGTAAGAGGTAAGGTCAACATAATGAAAAGTATCCCTGTGCTGTGTGAAGTCAATGAGTAAAAAATAGATAAGAATTCTGGACTGAAATGCAGTTTGGGGGTTAACAAGCATAGGAAGAAATATGGGATGGTTGCTTGACTGGAGGATGATGCTGGGCTGTGGAGAAAAATGTTGAGTGCTAGAAGATGTCACTGGGTTGGGGAGGATGATGCTAGACTGTACATAATGTTGCCGATTTGAAGCCTGTTTGTGCCTGTGGCTAAAAAAAATCTACCCTGCCTTCCCATTTATCTGGGAAGCTAAGGACGGTGAAAGGAGAGGAGTGAGGTCTACATTTCATGCATACATGCTGTACACTTAACACAGTAAGCTGCTCATGGTCACTGTCTCTTTGTTAACTTTGTAACATTTTCACCTTTTGCCATTGTTGTTGGCTCGTGCCTATCTTAAGTAGCATTGATATATTACATGTTCATGAGAGACATGACAACAGGGTATTGTGGGTTACATTACTAGGTGTATGAGCAGCTGAAAGCTATTGGTGCAGACGCAGCTGAATCTAGGGCGCGCCGTATCCTGGCTGGTCTCGGGTTCACTCGTGAGATGATGGAAAGAGCTACCAAAGATTTGTCTGGTGGCTGGAGAATGAGAGTGTCTCTCGCAAGGTATATAATGTTACAAATCAAAATATATATCAAAGTATATCCTGTAAGGGTAAAACCTCACTTGAATGTTTTAGTGAACCTTCTTGCCTGCTGCAGACATACTATAAGGGATACTTACTTTGATCTTTGGTTTGCAGTTCTGTCAACCATTTGCAGGATGAAGTCTTTCAAGTGCCACAAATACTGAGTAACCTGTCAAAACTTAATTTTGAAGGCAGTGTCATAGATAAAAACACAATGCGCAAAAGTATTTATCATAAATCTAGACAAACTGCTTTCATAATTGCACTGTTGATTAAAGATAGCATTTATCTAGCAGGTTGAAGTGACAGATTATTGACGGGCTGCTTTATTTTACATTTCTCTTGCTTTTGTTGTCATGTCCTAGTTCTCTCAACAGTGTACACATCATTTGCTGCTGCTGTCATGTCCCATTTATCTCAGCAGTTAACTCTTGCTGGTGTTGTCATGCTGTTCATTGATATGCAACAGCCATCAAAACTTCAGACTTGATGTGTTTGTGGCTGTTGCAGAGCCTTGTTCATGGAGCCGACGCTGTTGATGTTGGATGAGCCGACGAACCATCTTGACCTCAACGCTGTCATCTGGCTGGACAAGTAAGATATTTCTTCTGGTGTCATTTTAGCTTACAAAGTGCCAAGCTTTTGGCAAGTCAGTTACATTGCATTACACTATACCCTTATTGCACATTGTGAGAGGTCTGGGGGCATAAATGTTGCTAGTGATAGTAGTGATGTACAACACTGGTGCTGATTGGATGGGTATTGAGAACTTTTTTTGATTGGGTGGATGATTTTTTTTTTTTTTTTTTGGCTTGCAAGAGTATCTGAAAGATGTGTGTTGGGGGATATTGAGACCTTTGGTAAGTCATGGTCTTATGTTCAGTGATATCATAAGTAGGGATAGAAATCATTTATTAAAATATTTGCTCAAAGGTTATTGAGGAGAAAGAAGCTTCAGTTAGCAGATTCTTTGGAAATGGTTATAGGAAATAGAATTTTATTTATTGGTACATTTAAATATTTTTAGTGCTACATCTGAATCATTAAATTGCTCCTTGTTTCCTGATGCTTATTGACAGATGCTTTACTTAAACCCATCTGTAATGAATATGTTTTTGATATTGTGCTGTTTGTTTTCAGTTACCTGCAGCAGTGGAAGAAGACTTTATTGGTGGTGTCTCATGACCAGAGTTTTCTAGACAATGTGTGTACAGACATCATCCACTTGGATCAGCAGAAATTATTCTATTACCGTGGCAACTATGGTCAGTATGCTGCTGAGACTGGACTGGGATGTTTGAAGTGTGTTGGATACATTCTTATGTTAGTCTAGTCCTGTGATAAAGCTGCAGGTAGTGGAGTGAACATGCAGAAAAATCTGTGACTGGTAAGGGTAATCTGCTAGGTACCTCCTTCCAGTAATGATACAGAAGAATGATAGAGAGTTGGGGACTCAAATGTGATAAGAATAGTTACTTTCTTTTTCTTTTAGGCATTACATAAATCTGTATATGCGGAATCCATAAGTTTTCAAAACATTTTTACAGCCACCTTCAAGAAGATGTTTGTTCAGAAACGAAAAGAACAACTGAAAGAATTTGAAAAGCAAGAGAAAAGATTGAAAGAAATGAAGGCTTCAGGCAAATCCACAAAGCAAGCAGTAAGTTTCAGCGACTGCTTCTGAAACATTTTTATATCCCTTGTGATTGTACATTGTATTTTTAGTGTCTGTAATAGAATGCCTGTTAGTAGTGTAGTTTTCAAAATCCAAGAGTTTTGCTCTGCTATGGCTTAAGTTTCTCATGCTGCATTTGAGGGGACTTTCAGGGGCACTCTTTTGGGTGGATGGGTGGTAGTAGTGGTGGATATTTTTTCTCTGCACCAGATCGGAATAGTCCTTATCATTTCCTGCTGTTTGATGGGGATGTCTATCTTGTGCACAGGAAGCCAAGCAGAAAGAGGCGTTGACCCGCAAACAACAGAAGAACCGCACAAAGCAGTCAATGTTTCAGGATGATGAAAAACCACAGGAACTCCTGGTCAAACCACGAGACTACATTGTCAAGTTCACCTTTCCCAACCCTGCACCTCTCAATCCTCCCATTCTGGGACTTCACAGTGAGATGCAACTTTTTGCTTATTTTTGTCTTGCTTTGGGATGGGTTTATTGTATGCTGTTGCAACACATGCTTAAGTGTGCACACTTTGGTAGTAAAGTTTGTTATGGTATTTATGTCAGCCTTAAGATTTTTTTTTAATAAAGACAAGTGTTTCTTAATTTTTCAGATCTTGTATTTGCATATCCTGGACAGAAACAAATCTTCAGAAATTTAGATTTTGGTATTGACATGAACTCCAGAGGTAAAGGTTCTTTCTCAATTGATTTTTTAAAGTATTTCATGTTTATGAACTCTGTAGTATTTTGAAATTCTGGAAGTATTTTGTTAAAAGTGCCAAACATTTATATTAGGTTAGAATATTGCTTATTTTCAAAAGAGGAAATAACCTGCATTTTAAATGTTTCATCAATTTGGCTCTTATCTTCTTGTACTACATATGCAACCATACCTGGGAGAGAGTTGAGGCTGAGGTGGTCAGAGGCTGACAAACTTGAAAAATATGGACTGGCGATTTAGTGTAGGATCAGCTCATAATTGCTTAAAACAGAGGCAGTGAATGGCCTTGACAGATACCATGTCTATGCATGTGTTTCTCCCTGTGACTGGAACTGGCAGACTAATATAACTGGTACCAGTCAAGGGATGAATATATGACATGAATAAATAAAGGAGTTTTATTTTAAAGATTAATTCACGTTATGCTTTGCTTTTTTGCAGTTGCCATCGTGGGGCCAAATGGTGTAGGGAAAAGTACTTTACTCAAACTGCTCACTGGCGATTTGCAGCCAGTAAGTGCTATGATTGATTTGGCATCATTCATGCACTTTGTCAAGATCATGACTGTTGTCATCGTTTGACCTTTGGTCATTCAATGTTACTGCTATAGCTGTCTGAATTAAGCAATTAATAGCGTTTGACTAGTGAGTTAGTGTTTGTCCATGAAAGTGTATAATGTTCTCTGTGATGATGTGAAAATTATGAATATATCACCAATGTAAAAAGTGATAAAAGTGTGCATGCCTTTAGCCATTTTAGTTGGTCTTCATCTTCGCATATTAATTTCTTTTCACAGACAGAAGGAGAAAGACGAATCAACCATAGATTGGTAAGAAATATTCAAAATTTATCATGTGAAAATTTATATTGTAATTCAAATGCTGTGCTTAAATTTTAGAACCATATTTAAACTTCAGCATGACATTTAGAGAAATTTCTCATGGACATAATCATTATCATGTCACCTTAAGTCATTCTTTGGGATAATTGTAGGTGGAGCTAGTTTTGTCTGAGAGGACACAGATTGTAAAAAACAAAGATAGTGACAATATCTTGTTCTTTTTTTCCGGGGTTGTGGGTAGGGCTGGGTAAATGTGGTTTTTAAAAAAGACATTGTTTAATGTCTGCAGCGTGTGGGCAAATATGATCAGCACTCAGCAGACCAGCTCAACCTTGATGAGTCACCAGTAGAATACCTTCAGGTGAGCAACTGCTGCTGCTAGAAATAAAGTTACATAAAATTTACATGTTCAAATATGCACTGTTGTGGGGGGAAAAATTAATTTAACAAACACGACTTGTGGAAATATACAGTGGAACCTCGGTTAGCGAACGCCTCGGATAGCGAATATTTCGGATAACGAACAAAAATTTCATTAAAAGTTTGTCTCGGATACCGAACAAAATTTCAGATAACGAACAGCCACGTGAACCACACGTGACCGACCAGCGTGTCATCATTCGAGCTCCAGACACAGTTACGATCAGTCGTTCCTTATCTATGAGCATCCTTCTTATTTAGTGATTTTTGTGCTTTATTTTAATAAGATAATCCTCAATCATGGCTCCAAAGAAGATTAAGAGCAATTAATAGTAGTGAGGTAATGACAAGGAAGCGGCCAACAAATGAATTGAAAAAGGAAATGATTTCAAAGTATGAAGGTGGCATGCGTCTGTCAGATATGTGATGTCGTATTACCGAAGAGTTTTACAAAAAAGGCAGAAGGAACAGACACTGGACAAGTTTTTTCCTTCAACCTCAAAGCTACAGAAAAAGGAAGTCACCCCGATTTTATAATGTCACGTGTGCTCATGGAGGGGGAATCCAAGCAGTAATTCCGCCCCTTCCTCCCCACACCTGCTTCCAACCACGCCGTGAAAACGGCAAATGTTCTGATGTTTAAATGCTTTCGTTAATGTTTTTATGTTTATTTAACTCCATTTTTATTGCATTATAACTGTTCTCATTAAAAAAAAATACCTATATACTAATATAGCCTGTAACTTTCAAATATTAGCAAGTCAACAGGGGCTGGGAACCAATTAAATCTATTTCCTTTATTTCTTATGGAAAAAATTGTTTCGGATAACGAACAGCTTTCCAGAACGGATTAAGTTCGTTAACCGATGTTCCACTGTACTATAGTGTGAGTTGACACCTTATCCTGTTTAAATGCCCTATGATGAGGTCAAAGGTTACACAGAAACTTTGTCCCTTGCCAGCTAGCTCTAGCTGGTGGCTTCATCACTAGAGCAGAGGGAACTGGCATATTTTCATTGAGCATTGTTTGCTGTTGTTTCCACACAGCCTGCAAGTCGTTTCCTCTCCTCCTTCTCCCTCTAACTTGTTTACAAAACAGCACTTTTAAAAACATGTAACATGCGTCAGTGGTGTCAGACTTGTATCTCCTCTATATTTGAGCTTTGTCCCAAGTCCCTTTAGCTTCTTACTTAGAAGATCTGCTTGGTAGCAGTTACCTCAGCAGAAGTGTCCAAGATTCATGTTCTCTCTTCAGACCCGACCTGTTTGTAGTTTGGGCTGACAGCTCAGTCTCCCTTTTTACACCTGAATATATTTCCCTCTCTCAATCCTCATGAAGTCCCTTTTCACCCATATCCTATGAGGGACCTCTGTGATCCAAATAGGCTTTAAGATCTGGAGCAAGCCTTCATATTTGAAAGACCTGTTTCATCCAAGAGGTGCAAATTCAAATGGTTTTTCCCACTGTGGGAAGAGAAGGACGACATTGCAGCCTGATCAGCAGTCGGCACTTCTCAGGGCAGCTGATGTTGAACTCTCCTCACGAGGGATATTGCTGGTGTATGAGTTTTGAGCTTTAGCAAATTGTCTCACCTTTCAAGGAATGTGGGACTTAAAGACATATTTAAAACGATGGGCTGGCAGTCTGACTCCATGTTTGTCAGGGTTACCAAAGCTCTTCTTCTCTAAACACACTCTGTAGTGTGTTGGAAGTTTATCATGTCGTGTAAATCATGTTTCTTCTGACCTACCATTTCAGCTGTGAAGTAGCCCAGTCCAGAGTGGCAGTCTGGCTGGAATTAGGGTTTGTCTTAAAATGTCCGCTCCTAAAGCAGTAGTTCTCTACATCTGTTGCCAGTCACTCCCTCCCATTGTTGTTGTACATATAGTTATGTCATCTGGCACAATGAAAAATACACTGTTTGGTAATAAAATTTATTTATTACTTACCAGATGACATGTCAGCTAGTTCCCTCCAGCTTCCCTGCTCTAGGTCTCTTTCAGAGTTCTGGTGAAAAAGTAGGGAAATGGACTTTTTAGGAAGAGCAGGATGTGTATAACTCGGTTGAATTGTGTTCTCACTGTTCATTGGTCAAATTTGACGAATCGGAACCAATCATCTAGAATTGGGTAGTTCATAGGTGATCTCCATGGTCATGTCCTCTTATCAGTACTCAAAGAACAAAAGTTTACTACCAAGACTGGTGTAAGGCTCACTCATTAAATAAAGTTTCCTTATTTTTGAAATTATGCTGGATTCTTTGTTGCAGAGGCTTTTCAATATGCAATACCAGGATTCCAGGAAAATGCTTGGACGGTTTGGCCTGGCAAGCCATGCCCACACTATACAAAATCGTGACCTTTCTGGAGGTCAGCGAGCACGAGTTGCACTTGCAGAGCTTTCATGTCGAGCACCGGATGTCCTTATTTTGGTGAGCACTTTTACCCAATGTGGTGATGAGATAGTTGCAACATTTGTTTGCGATGGTTATTCTGAGTGCTTGTTGGTGATAAACACTTTAACTTCTGTAGATTCTATAGAAACCAATAAATTTAGCACAACAAATTTGCATTGCAGGATGAGCCTACAAATAACCTCGACATTGAATCCATTGATGCTTTAGCAGAAGCTATTCAGGAGTTCACAGGAGGTAGTCATTTTCATATTTTCTGTATATTTTGGTGCTAATTTTCTGTTTATTTCAAGCCTTTTTAAATCTGATATTTATTGGAAATAATTTTTGTGGCAAATATTTATCTTTATAGAGCCACTTATGTGGACTGTCATATATCACCACAGAAGTCATATGGGTGAAAGAAAATTGTTGCTAGTTTAAGAAAAAAAATCCACAAACTATGGAGCCGTTTGCAATTATTTCATTATTTGCAGTGAATGAAAAAAATGCTTCCCACCTTGAAAGGGAATTAGTTATCTTCCTATGTTTTTTAATGGTTGATTAGAACATGAAGCTGATTTGTTTCTGTTAAGGTGTGATTATTGTGAGTCACGATGAACGCCTCATCAGGGATACCAACTGTCAGCTGTGGGTTGTTGAGAACAAAACAATCAACGAGGTTGATGGTGACTTCGATGACTATCGCAGAGAACTGCTGGAATCTCTTGGAGAAACTCTGGCCAAAGCTCCTACACTTTGATTTTGACTCCAACTTAGACTCTCAGGCATTCAGTTTTTGGATCATTCTATTAGAAAATTCATGTGCAGGTTACAAGAATTTGTTGTCTCAAATGTTGCAGTGTGGATCATTCCACTGGGGTGGGTTGCTAACATATAGAAAATTACTTGATGTACTGAAAATTATTTTTGTCACTTATTCTTCTCCCTGGTGAGAAACTTCTTTGATGTGGAGGACTTTTGGGAGTTGTGTGACCGCCATGCTTGGACATGTTAATGGGGTAAATTGTGCCAGAGGTTAGGGTAACAAAATGTAGTAGTGGGAAAGTACATATACAAGCTACAGCCTGTGACCTGCAATAGAATGTCGTCAGGGGCTAGTGCTGGCATAACATGCAGCTGATAGAAACTGGAAAACAATGGGCTCTTTTTAAGACATGGTCTTTTTCTCGCTTGTTTATCACAGAACTATGTTCTGATCTGTTGTCAAAATCAAATTTTGATTGCTTTAATGGCTTGCTATGGATGGACAATTGTAAATAAAAGTCGTGGGATCTGGACATTTTTCACGTTGAGATCTGTGTATCACCTTGTATTCCTTTTCATGTCACATTGTGTAAGGCTGTTATTATTCATGTTGTTCACATGAAACGTGCAGAGCTTGAGCAAAGAAATGAACTGAGGGGGCAGAAACATGCATGCATGCAAATATCTTTCCCAGCTACAGCTGGTTGACTTGTATGATTGTTGAATACCAGCAGAGTCACCGGTGACCCCTGAACAGGTGCAAAGAACAGTGTCTTAGCAGGTAGTGAAGTGCCTAAAGCAGCGTCACCAAGATGACACTTACTATTCATCTGTCACAATGCTAGCTGACACAGAACCTCATCCATGCAACATGCAGTAAAATGTTTTACTCCACTGACTATTGTTTTTAAAAAAAAGTTGTTTACCTCTCTTCACTTATAGTCATGGTGACAATTTGAAAGACGAAAGGTTTGGAGCTACAGTGGGCTTGAGATTGCTCTCCTATGTGGAAGTTTATTTTGGTCTATTTTTTTCAATGACTCGTCTAGATGATTTTTTTTCCTACCAGCTTAGATGGTCATATACCAAGTTCGCTGTTAAATATTGGGTTTTGTGTGTGTGTTTTTTTTAACAAAACAGGAGAAACGGGCTGACAAAGTTAAACTACATGCATCGGATACCGCGATTAGCGGCTCGTCGTGTTGACTTCCCCTTCCGCCCACACTGTTAGCTCCCTTGCGTGGCTTTTCTTCAGCGTCTTAGACAAACACGAGCGGGTGAGAGTAAATACGGTTACCGCCCTCCCCCTGCCCAATGACGCTCACAGAATTGTTGGCCTAGTGCTGCTAAATATGCAGGACCTAGTCATAACGACCACTGCATCTTCCAAACTGCTTGCGTTTTGTTCGTCGTTCCTTTAGAGCCTGTCCTGCTGGATACTCGATGCCATAGGCGGACAGCAACCACATGTCAACAACCTACAGATAGTAACGTCGGTCGCTAAGTGCAAATAAGGCATCGATACTAGTTTTCCATCCAGTCGATGCCAAGCAAGATACCGGCGGTTGTGTAACGTGAAACGTATTAAATAAGGGAAGATAGCGGGAGGAGGCACGTGGCAAAGTTTATGAATTGACAGGTTCAGCAAAACCTTTTGTAAGGAAACAGAAACAGTCCCTAGCCCTATAATATTTCATACCAATGCCCAAGTTGGCACCAGCTGATTTTATGTTGGCCAGGATTTTTAGTGTAGTAGAGAAGTGTTCAGGCTAAGCGAACTGCCTTAATATCACGAGCATGCTCGTGGCTATGGCCCAGACACGGACCTTTGCAAAGAAAACGTTTTCCTCAGATCGTTCTTAACCTTCAAAGAGCCCCAGAGTGCCAGTGTACTAGCAAATGTCTTGGCAAACAAGTCTGAACATGGCATGTTGATTAACGTTCCAGTGTCCCAAATATTCGCCCTAAACCGCTGGTTTCCTATTACCTTCACACACAACTTTGCCGAACTTTGTCAAATGTTGGACTATATTTGGTTCAGAATGCACATTAGAGATATATGTGTGCGCTGCTTTGATTTATTTGCATTTCTTGCCACACCTTGCTACCGCCATGAAACGAAGGTGCACCTGTTGAAACAGATTGTGAGGGAGATGCACCATGTAGAAACAGGTCACAACACATAGGACAGGCGTAGACGGAAAATCTAAAATGTTTGTCTTTCACTCTTTACACAAAGTCGCATATGGACTCAAAGATTTCAATACTTCAAATGTTTAAGTTGGAAACCACACTCTTGGCTTTAAAAAAAAAAAAGAGGAAAAACTAATAACGGAATACATGATACTTGAGCGTATGATTATGCAAGTAGGTGAGTGTCAAGTCACGGATGTGGGTTGGTGAGGTGTTGGTAGGCAGGGAGCGGTTTGTTTAGACAGTCATCTTGAATAGGTGACCTTTTGCAGGCCGGTATGACGTCACGCCTTGGGATGCCTACATCCATTGAGCTTCTCCGGTTTCTTGCATCAGCACTCTGCAAGTTGAATGCATCGCTTAACACCATACCTGTATGAATTATTTACCAAGACGGACATTTTAACAAAGTGCCGCCCTACCTCAAACTTTCTTTAGGATCTTGGCCGACAGTGCGAAGCAGCAACCTTGCTGGCCGCTGACGTGGGATGTTCAAACAGGTAATAGCTGAGCTGAGGCGGAGATCAAAATGGCGGCTGGTCGGCTGTAACAACTCGCCTCCATCAGACGACTAAACAGACTTAGCCTGCCAAGACCACTCCCAACCGCCACAGTGACAGATGAAATTTATTTTCGATTTTCTGCAAAATAGAGGTTAAGGCTGGCTAGTTTCGGCGGGATAAGTAAATTTTTGTCTTGAGCTGCACAAGGGGCATAAAAGGACAGATGACATTTTGACCTAACAAAGGTCAAGATTTGACAACGAAATTCAAGATTTGTCCAAAACGAGTCATCAGCATGATAGGACGACAACCATTCCCGGCTGCATCAGTGGCAGTGGCCGGCAGTATCGTTCTATTTCATTTGCTAACCATCACAAGCTCAGTTCCACAATCAGAAGGTAAAGTTGTTTGTTTTTTTAATCTTTCAAGAAGTTTCAGGCGTAACGTATCTGTATTCACCTTTCACGGACATGATAGCCGTCTGCCTGAACAAATAGGCAGACAGGGATAGCCATCTTATTACGAATTAAAATGTGTTTGTTGATCAGCGATGCTGTAATGTGTATCTGACAACCCACCTACCCCCAACACACACACACACCGCATCGCATGCATAAACTGTAAATATTATATAAAGCGTGTTTGAAATTCAGCAGTGGGTGTGGAGCTCAGTTTGACGGAGTTTGGTAGCGTTCATTCCAAGACCCACAACCCACTGACGACGACATGAGCGCCTACAGGTCTTACACAATAGCGTTGTCTCGGGTTACTAAAAATAGATTGTGACGTCACGCAGCAGAGCTTCATGGGATTGCTTCCCGGACAAACGCTGCACGTTGTTCTGTTTATTCTACACTACGGCGACTGACGAAAAGCGACATTTTTGCTATTAATCTCTGAAACAATGCTGAAAACTGGAGGAACCAAGCACTGCTGTTGGGGTTTATGTAAATCGGACTCCAGATATCCAGAGCGGTTACCGGAGGGGACGTTTTTTATTCCATTTCCAAAGCCTGGTAAGACCAGTGACAAAATGACCCAGTGGGAAAGAGAACAGGCCAAGTTAAAGACTGAGAAAGCAAAGCGCTGGCAGTTTTTATGTGGGCGATCTGATTTCCAAAATGTGGAGAAAATAACCAGGAACACATATATCTGCTCTCTGCATTTTCTTGGTGGAAAAGGCCTAACATCTGAGAGCGACGAACCAATATTAGCGACGCTTACAGACGAGGAAACACAAAAGCCACAGAGACGTAAAAGGAAGGCTCCAGCGCAACGTGGCGACCAAACTGCACATTGTCAACGTGAACGTAGGAGAAAAAAGCTTCTCAAAGAAAACTCATCATTTCCAGAATCCACAGAACAAAGTGACAACATAACATTTGAAGACACAGGCGAAGCCGTGGCTGAGAGTGCATCTGCTGAATGTAAGTCGGCTAGCCCAAACCACAAAGCTACACAAACATCTTATGATCAGTACATGCTTGGAGCTAAAATCGAAACTATGATCATGAGAAACGCTGCTGCAGTGAAAAATGATCGAAGTGAACCTGAAGTTACCAACAGGATGGACCCAAGCTTTGTTTTGAAAGACAGGAAGAATACAAAGTTTTTAGTTGGACTATTTCCAGAGCAGTTTGGCTTTTTGTACACATTTCTTGGTCCAGCAAAATACAACCTTCAATACTGGGACTCCAAGGGAAATACCAGAGAAACCAGTGGGACAAATGAGAAGAAAACTGGTCCATCTAGGCGTTTTACCCCAAAAGAGGAACTTTTCATTACACTTCTGAGACTGCGAAGAGGACTTTCACTGAAAATGATTGCCTACATGTTTGACACATCTAAATCGTTAGTAAGCAAAATTTTTATCACATGGATTCAGTTTATGTTCCTACACTTCAAGTCTATGAATGTCCCTATGTTCCCAACAAAAGATATAGTTAAAACATCTTTGCCAAGAGTGTTTAGACAGTTTAAAAATGTCAGATGCTCTGTAGACTGCACAGAATTCTTTTGTCAAACACCCAGGGATTATGGGCAGCAAGGCAATGTGTATTCCTCTTACAAGCACCACACCACAATGAAAGGACTGATTGCAGTCACCCCTAAAGGTGCTGCATGTTTTGTCTCAGATCTGTATGAGGGAAGTGTTAGTGATGTTGATATATTTGAGAAATGTGGCATTCTACAACACATTGAACCAGGAGATGTTTTGCTTGTGGACAAAGGGTTTAAAGTGCAGGATTTGCTTTTGTCAAGACAGGCTACTATAAAAATCCCTGCGTTTCTAGGTAAGCGAGCTAGCCTGTCTGCAGAAGAGGAGATGGATACAAGGAGGGTAGCCAAGGCAAGAATTCATGTAGAACGCTTTAATGAAAGACTGAAAAAGTTCATGCTTCTCAGTAGAACTATCCCCCTAAGTCTCAGTTGTGTTGCCTCCCAAATGGTTTTTGTTGGATGCTGTTTGGTAAATTTTCAGAGTAGCTTATGTATTTAAAAGCAAGTGAAATGCTAATGTACCACATGTATTGGTCAAAGACAGAAATGTGGGAGTATTTTTACCAAAAACAGACTGAAAAGAATTTTTGGTGTTAAAATGATGGTCAACCTATCAATTCATTCAGGGGCATATGACAGAAAAGCATTGTAAATAAATCTGTATAGTAATTAATATTATAGGTTACAAGTACTGTTCTGCTTCATAGGAAACAAAGTGAAAAATAAAAAATAAAAACTGCATCTGATTTGCAAAGGGTCTTGAATTGTAACCGATATTTCAAAAATAAAAATAACAATAATAATAACAACCAACTTTATTAGTCCCAATGGGCAATTTAAATGGGAGGTGTGCTCTCTTTCCAATTAAAAAAAAAAAATCATTCCCATGCACACCTACACATCACATCACAGAATTTCCAGAGGAATGTGCTCTGAGTCAAGAGAGTGTTGAAAGAGGTGTTGAAACACTCCACCCAGTTGAACAGCACACCAATGCAGAGGGATCGCCGACAAGGAAGGCTCCAGGTACATCTTTCTCCGTTAAAACCACCGCCTCCATTTGCATTTTTCCAATTTGAAACTGTATTTTTTACACGCTCACGTTTTTGTTTTTGTTTTGGAACAATAAACTGCACAGCAACGCACTCGCTGCAAACGCTAGTGTAGTACATGCGGGGAATATAGTTGTCCGCTTTGCATTCCCAGAAGCCCTTGCGCGGCTAGATCGTGACGTCATCTGTGGAAAGCGCTATTCGCCATTAGCACCATTTCCCCACTTTCCATCGTAACATATGGGGTAACAGGATCGTAACATCACATATATCTTTCATCGGTAATGCTGACCCCACTTCGACCCAGAGTCAAATGCCAACCCCTAACAAGAGTCCTCAACCTTCAATCAACATTGTGATCGTGGTTTACATTGACCTTGCCAGTTTCTGGAATATTTCACCTTACAAATGAACTTCTTGTTTGTTTTGATTTTGTTGTTCTGCTGTAGCCAGAGCGATGCAGTACGGCTATATAACTTGTCCGGCTGTTAATGGCTCTGTTAGACAATAGTTGTTTAGCAATGGTTGTGCTCAGAACTGGCGTCACATCTTAAATCTGACCTGCACTTCAGAGACGACCAAGAAGCCGGTGATCACCAAGTGCTGGGAGTGTCTTAGCTACCACGAGGGTACACTTTTCACCCAGTGCCCTATGAATGACACCGTGGACCCGACCAGAACCTTCCTGGGCAACTGTACGGGCGCCTGTATGACCCACACAGACGACCGCAACCCTCAGTGTGAGTGTCCACCTGTGTGTGTGCTACTGTCTCTCACTCTCTGCTTAGACATACAACTTTTATGTCTTGTTTTATTCTGTCTCCAGCTGTACTATTCCAGTGTCGGTGTCAGTTGCAGACTGTACTAGCTGTACACCCTGCACTGTATATACACACTGTACTGTCGGCAAACACTCTACTACGATTACATACTACTTGAACATACGCTGTACTACCTACACACTCTTTGCACTACCTCGCAACATTAAGGCATTAACGACATATGTATACTGTTACATTAAAAATGAGATGATATACTGGTGTGAAAATTAGTTCTGAAGTGTTTATTAATGTTACCTGTGTCGATATCTGAATATTTTCACCAGCAGTCTCATAATGTTCATTCCCACCAAAGTTTACCCATTTTCGTTTCAAGTAGTTAGCAGCATTTTTTTTAAAAATATGTATTTAATATCCATGTAATTAATAAATAATGTGTGGACCCCACAGCTGCTTCTATTAGCATTGCTGTTGTCTGCCATGGTCCACTTTTATCATTATAATTGCTGTCTGTATTGGTGGTACGAGGCTATCCACTGCAGTCTGTAAATACCACTAGCTCTGTTTACAGTGGTGGTACGAGGCTGTCCACTGCAGTCTGTAAATACCACTAGCTCTGTTTACAGTGGTGGTACGAGGTTGCACAGCCACCCAGTGGGGCCTCCCGCCACTGCCTGACGACGGTTGCTACCCGTATTACTCCGAAATCTGGTGCATCTGCAGAAGTGATGGATGTAACGGAGTGAAACTAGGTCAGTGCTTCTACTTCATTTTGTCATCGACACTATCGTCTGCAAGTTTTTGGTGATGCTTGTGCTGATGTTATGTTCTCTATTCCGACCATCAGTTTGATGTAGTAAAAGGAATTATTATGGCTAGAGAAAAAGCGTGCGTGCCTGCGCGTTAGAGAGAAGTGGTGTGAAATAAACATGGTTATTAAGATTCCGGACCATAATCTTTACCTCTAAATACACAACAATCAAAACCACGGGTTGACTGAAGCGTTTGTCGCAGAAGTTGTTGCTTATTCGCCTCCGGCGTCGTCGTACACACAGCAGCTCCATACGCCACGACCCCCATAGTCACGTGCTCGGTCGGAGGCGGACGATGGCTATTCAAACCAACAGAAAGCCTAGACCCAACACAAAAACGAGACAAATGGTACAAACGACTATTTACACAACACGGATAAATCGTCAGAAAGAAAACAAGAAAGTAGGAAAAGAAAAAATCTCGTGCGCAAATAAGAAAAAGATATGTGCACACACTCTCTCTGTACAGCATGGAACAAGAGGGAAAGAAAGGAAAATTCCTTTAATGATGCCGATTGTCAGGGAGGATGATAAGGCTGGGAGAATGGTTACTCAGTATTTTTCTCCTTGTTCCCTTCACTCATCAACGCGCTGTCCTCGTAGGCGTATCCTCTGCCGATCCGTACCACTGATCAACACACAGTTCAGCTCAGATGAAGAATCACCAGGAGGCAACCCCGTCAAAACAGGACAAACAAACGAACAAGGAAAAAAAAAAAAAGAAGAAAAAGAGAGGAGTAGGAGATCAAAACTTTTAAGAGTGGGGGTGATTGACAGGGTTGTCCATGGGACATATTTTTCTATCCCGTCCCATCCCATCCCATGGCAATTTATGCCTGTCCCATCCCGTCCCATCCCACGGGATGTTTCCCATGGGATTCCCATGGTATTAACAATCCTATGGACAACACTGAAAACCACTTTTCGGCTTTTGTTCTATAATTCCTGCTACTTCACATACAATAGATGATTCAGAGGAAAGATTTAAATCCTTGATGAATGAAATAACAGTAAATTTATTTTGCAATATCAAGTATCGACTACCATGGGAAATACAAATGTGTGCTGTCCCATCCCATCCCATCCCATGGGACGTTTCCCATGGGATTCCCATTCCTATGGACAACACTGGTGATTGAAGCTCCCCCAAAGTCTGTCTGCAGTCAAGGTGTCTGACAATGGCGCTACTTATGACCTGGTGTTCAAAGCTCCCTTCAAGCTCTTAAACATAAAATAAATGCGCGCCTCACGCGCAGCTACAGAGACATCAAATACTCTGACTATCATAATGAAACATTACCAGCGCAGACAACACAAACTGTGTTGATCGCTGACACATACATACAGCCTCGCTCTCGCCGATCATAGCCGTTCCAGACCCGTAGATACAGAAACAAATCACTCACTTACCCAAACGGCTTAATGATGGATCTGTCAATTAAAAGCTTGTCAAACAGCGGCACCGGCCGAAGGACCATGATCTCACACCACCTGTGGCTTGGACAAGGCTGGTCAGGGCACAACAACAAATTCTGATAGGGACTGGAACCAACAGCTAGCCCCCACACTATCGAAAGCGAGCGGCCCCAGTATCTCTATAGACAGTGTCTCTATAAAAATATCTCTAGTGTCTCTATACTAGGTATCTCTACAGATAGTCTCTATAAAAGTATCTCTAGTGTCTCTATACTAGGTATCTCTATAGATAGTCTATAAAAGTATCTCTAGGTATCTCTATAGATAGTGCCTCTATAGACAGTATCTCTATAGACTCATGGCGTTTTACAGAAAATACAAGTTCAGTATGTCCACATCTTTCATGTTTTCATATCCATTTGCTTCGTTATCTCAAAAGTTAAGGTGGAAACATCGACGAAGCAAAATTCTTGTAGAAAAGAGACCGTAATCAAAACATATTTTTCATGGTATGATGATTTCCTTAAAAAATTACTAATTGATGCAACAACAAGACAGCCAGAGTCAAAAACAAATTGAGAAAGAAACCACTGTTGTTATTATTGGAGACATTTTTTACACCTGTTATTTTATTTTCATTTGGACACAAAGGAATATCCTGGTACTTAAACGTAGATTGACTTTCTTTGCTCAGAGAGTCTGTGTTTACATCATGGTTATTCGCTAATGGGGTCCATTCGTCGACACTGTGTGAAAACAGCCGCAGACTTCTCACGAAATAATCATATACTTGAACACGAACACCCACTTCACACACTCTCTATATATATATCCTTCTCTCGAGTTAAATATTAAAGATCACACACATAGGACACGTTCTCCCACAGCAGCAAGAGTTCCTTCTCAAGAACCTAACACCAAATTTCTTCTCGTTGAATTTGATTAATTGGAAGAAATTGTGAATGGTCGTTTAACAGGTACATTTTTTGACTTTGCAGATTTCGCCAACATAAAAAGCAAACAGCTTGACTACTTGGTGGACTACAGTCATGGCAGCAATAGTCCCAACTCTGCCCCTTGCTTGCCTCAAATGTGGGGTCCTGTGCTGCTTGCTCTGCCCTTGCTTGGCAAGTTGATAAATGCAGTGCTTGGCTTTCTTGAAAACGATGACTAATGCAGACAGTCTCGCAAAATCTCAGACATTTTCAGACATTTTCAGACTATCTCAGTCAATAGCATCGGTTAGTCTGTTATGTATCAATGATACCAAAATAAAGACATCCACCACGATTGCTGGCTGATTCCAGACTGAATCCAATATGAAGTCTCCCTCTACCTTAAGGCTGTTATCTTTCCTTTTTTATATATGTCTGTCTCTTTCTCTCGCACGCACGCACGTACACGTACACTTCTGTATAACTTAAACACCACACTTTTACACCCTGTACATTGTCTTTTCTTTTATCCTGTTAAGGAAAGTACAAAAGAGAGAGAAAAATATAAGTGAATATGGAACAGTAGTTAGTGTCATCTTAAGGTAAATAAACCTTTTAGATATAGTGAATGCAAGACGTATTTTTATTCCTTTCTTTACACTTCGCTACAAACTTTTCATCAATTTTTAGGTATTTTGCCTCGGTCTACACTTGACAAGAGACTTTTAAAACTGAAACAACACAAAGTATAATATAAATCATCTTACGAGGTTCTTTCAAAGTACAAATCAGTAAGAAAATTACCAAAAGATATTTAATGTATTACGCACAGAGTAGCTTCCCTTGGAATAATTGTCTCCCTTCGATATCATTCTCCATATATTCATCACTAAACTTGCTTAATTCCAAACAAAGAAAATTACATGCCTTCAAATGTATTTTATACCGTTTACAACATATTATTACAAATGTTCGCGTATTTGTTGTGTTTGTTTATTTATTGTTCGTATACTTCATTCAATAAAAACACGTGAATATTCATGATATATCATGTCAGGTGGTCAGATATGGTAGACACATGGAGACAACAAGCGAGAGAAAGAAACTGAGACGGGGATGGGAGGGACAGGGAATGAGAAACTATCGAGAGGAAAGCGATTTAATTAGACATTAAATATATATATATAGAAGGGGAGTTATTTAATAGAAAAATGTTCACAAAACGTGTGAAGGATCATGTGATTATTGCATAAATTAAGCTAATGGTTACAATATGGATTTTGTTATGAAACTTAAATTATCAGTGTACTTGGGTTTTGGTAACGGGATCTTTTGAGAAAAATTTATTGTCTGTAAGATGAGGAAATGGGAGTAAACATGGAAAAAAAATATTGAAAATCATCTCGACTGGGGAGTGGTTCATTTTCATCATATTCTTTCTCTTCTATCAACTCGATCTGTCATGTCTCCCGAGCCCAACTAGCTGATCATTTTCTTTTGGGGGGGGGGGGGGCGGGAGGTGGCACATCTGATGCCAAGCAGGGAAGAAGAGGATGAAGGTGTCGGAACCTAAAGGTGCGCACAGCATAAACCTATTCGATCAGTACTCATGTGACGCAGATTACTTCCACCAGTCGCCCCAGATGTGGAGTGGGCAGCAGAAGCTGGGTGAGAAAGGTAAGGTAGGGAGAGAAAGAAAAGATAGGCAGCATATCCTCACAGAACCCCGAGGTAACGGCTCTGGCGATTGACTCCTACCACCATCATGTCACGGGACTACTTTAAACTTTTTTTAAAAAAAAGACTCGGAAACATAGTTGTGCATTGTCAAATTCTTTATTTTCCACTCTCCAAAAGGAAAGAGAAAAATAAAACTTAAAATGCGAACTATCTGAGTCACAAAACATGGGTTACATGGGTGGACAAAAGCGCCAACAACAGAACATTAATTTGTTGTCTGTCACATTGATCTCGGTGTCCTCGGCACACGCATTTCTCTGCACTTTAATATTTTAAAGATATAACAAAGAATTAATTCACTACAGCTTTTTCATATCGTATTTTATAAAGCTGTTTCAGATTGTTTTTTCTGCCTGTTACTCGTGATAGTCCTTCTAACCTAAACTTTACTAATGAACGTGCTTCTAACCTAGCTACACACTGATCGTCAATTTTATAATTATTGTGCTTCTAACCATCTCTGTGCGCGAGATAGCGAGAGAGGGAGACTGAGTCACGAGTGTACCTCTCCCCAGTGAGATTGTTGTGTAGAAGAGGGTGGTGTCCTTCGGCGCTGGATGCGGCGCGGTACTCGACCCTTGACGAGGTATGGCATCTTTTTATGTATTACTTATGAAATTGTATTAATGACATCTTCTGTGAAATTGTAAGGGAACTTATGTATGTTTCGAAGTTGTCAACATATGAGAGAAAGATGTGTGAACTGAGGAACATAGTTTAGACATTGTAGTATAGTGTAACCTCGAGTTACAGGTTTTAACTGTATGGACTGAAAGAGCTGGAGCTCTACTGGATAACGAAGAATCGCCAGGACTATTTCGGGATCAACGGGTTAATTTGGATCAGCACGTGGGCTAGGAGCTCCGTGACGTCAGCGCGGATGACCTCCCCTGTGACCCTGGGATCCGCCTGACCGACACGGCCAGTGTGTACGGCCTTATCCTGGAATTGTGAAGGTGGTCAGCTCGCATCCCACTCGCGGACCAAATCGAAGACGGCTTTGGCGTAACTGTTTGCAGTGCGAGCTTAAACATATATGATGGCATGGCGCAGCTCCTACACCTGTGTCACTCAGAATAAGGTGACCAGACGTTTTGGGGGCAAAAGCGGGACACGTGCCGATGATGGTGTCGTCACCGTCAAAGAACGCCGAAAAAAGTGATTTTTAAAGACAACCGGGACATTTGATGGACTTGCCAGAAAGCCAGAAAGCGGGACATTGGGCGTGAGCAGGCGGGACGTCTGGTCACCTTACTCAGAACCTTGTTTGTACCCTAGTGGTGAGGCCGCACACAGGAAACACTCCAGCCCCCAGAGGTTCAGTTGACTGAAAGGCACAAATATGATGAGATTTTGCGCTGCCGACTTAGGAGTAGTGTGGGACTGCTCCAGAAAAAAAAACCCCAAAAAACAGCATAGGAGTCTGATATGGACATGGTCATCGAGACAGTGACAGGTGGAGGATAACACTGGCAGCCACCATCGCGCAAGTAGTCAGGTCCTGGTAAAGGTGCAAACATGAAGGTGGCACAACCCGCACCACGTGAAAGCCTCATGATAGATGGGAAGACAATTATGGCGCTGCACTGCAGCATCATATGATGGTGCACTGACCAATGACACCTATGACACATTTTAGATCTGACTCTGAATGTGACACAGTGGTGACCTTATCTAGGTATTCTGGTTTCTCCCCTCATCACCTTGTCTACTGTTAAATTTCTGGGGATTGAAATACCCCAAAATGCTCCTTACATTGTTTTTCACTCAGCTGATCATGAATTCGATGCATAAAAATAGAACTGGTAAACAAGGCAGCAAGGCTAACAATCTGTTTAATGTGGAGGGGCAAAAATTTGGTCCACACAATTTCTACATTACAGGATCACACATGTTAAAGTGCTAATTTTTACAAATCAGATAAAATTGCATTTAAAATTGGATAACTTTTGTAAAATATATCACTGTATCAAATCTCATTAAAGTGGATCTGCTAAAGCAGTAAAATCAAATAATATAATAATAATAATATATTCAAATAACATAAGAACATGCTAATTTGTGGAACAGAAGCCAAGCCTTATTCAAAGTTAAAAATAAAAAGACAGGTGTTAATGTTCTTCATTCTGAAACCATAAATATAGGTATCCTCAGAATGTTTTTATGTTCTTGGTTGAATGTGTTTCTCAGCAAAAAATTATTTAAAGCATCAATTACTGCAGCAGTCAACAGACATAGCAAATGTTGAGCAAATATCTCTTTGACACAAATGAACATTAAAGACAGCTCAGATGCAGATATACAGTTAAACTTACTGGATGAATTGATGGACAGGTCACAACGATCAGAAATTCAAATGAAAGACAATTATGTTAGAAACCTGCTGGATGGAAAATTTCTATCACAGACCAAAAAAATATGCATTCTGCAGTTTACCTTTTTAAAAATAATCCAATGAATCTATGTATAGCTTATAACTTACCTGTACAAAACATACAAAAATGCACATAGAATGTTCAAGTAAGCTGGAAACAACTCTTCTCATGGAAGAAGAATAACCTTTTGTAAATACATTGGTAGTTACACTTTACAAATTCACATCCAAAGTATATATTTTTTGGTGTGCATTTTGTGTCATTTTCTATTAAAGATCGAAATTCATATCTGTATGAGTGGTGATTCTTAAGATATGCAGAACAAAGACATGGAGCCTCACCCACACTGTTATGGCTGGTCTTGATCTATGTTACATTGATGCCTAGGAGACAACAACTAGCTCATAGGTATTATCACAATAGTATACACTTGCAAGATCGTCCAGAATTGTTCTGAAGACTTCATATTTCAGTGGGGCAGTGCTAGTGTGCAAAAAAATACAAGTTACAACTATAGGCAGTGCATTTAGAAACTTTAAGGCACAACAGGAAGTCATGTCACTTGAAGTGCAAACAGATACTCTGAGACAACTGCTATAAAATGACAGCTCATTATAATATCACATACCTTTATTTGTTTCTATTACCCTCCACCTCCTCAATGTTTTCTGCAGGTTACTCAGTTCTTGATCTCCAACCATTCATTACATTTTCATAACTGTTTTCTCAGCTAGTGTGTTGAAGACATTCAGCCATCTTTCCAGTTAACATTTTGCAAACCCATGCTTCAGTCTCTTTCCATTTAAGATTTCAACAACTCCATCCTTTCACAACTCCTTAGCTCTAGTCCTTAATACACAGGAATAGCTCTAGTCATCTTATCTCCCACCACTTCTACAAAAATATAAAAATCAATCTAGGTGTACGAAACAAATATTAAAAAACCTTACCCCTCATTAATAAAAAAAAATTCCATCGCAAGAATCAAGAGAGAACTCAAGAGCTGAATAAAAAATCTTAGTAACAATACCAGGTTGAGAAGGTTGGAAGCAGCAAACAGTTTTTTAATCACCACAGACGACTATGGCCATATTGTCTTGCATTTTGTAGATGCTGGTTCCGAAGGACACCCATGACAGTCCATGAGGTATTATTGATGCCAACAAGGGAAGAGTTGTTGAAGTAGCTGCCAGTGTAAATTGATGGTTTCTGCTGCACTTTGCCTGGGACAGTCATGCTGGGCTCTCTAGCAATAGGTGAACATTGAACATTGTTATCTTACATGGGATTTTCATTAGACTATTGATAGTTGAGTGGAAACACGAAGCGCAAAGCAGACTGATTTAAGATTAACGAAAAAAAAAGAGTAACATGTATCAAAAAAAGGTCATTGTTTATGAAGCTGTAAGAAAGAAAGAAAATTATCCAGTGCAGGCAAGACTAATTTAATGTGTTACAAGTTTCTTTGTTAAAAAAATTAATTTTACAGAAATGAAAATGATGAGTGCGAACAAATGGTTAAGCAAGACAGCGCCATCTGTCGCTCATTTAAGTATGTATAGACTCAGAATGTTTAATGTTTCTAGGACAGACAAACAGTAACTTACTTTATCCCTAGTATTGTTGCTTGACATATTTTATTCCATTCTTTTCTTACATGTTGTTATTCTTTTACAGGACATGTTCTTACTCTTTTGCCCTGACATTTAATGTGTCCTGTTTCCCTAGCATATGCTTATCCTTTTGTCCTGTGACATTTGTTCCCTGTTGCATAACATGTCTATCTTGTTGCCCTGATAAATCCTTACCCTGTTGCCCTGACAAATCCTTACCCTGTTGCTAGATTTATAGCAGCAGTCTGGGTTTTGCCCACACGAGGGTCAGAGGGTATGAGTAGGTGGCCATTGCGACCTTGGTACAGCTGATGCCTGTAGAAGGCATTTGAGTAGTCACTGGGAGGTCTGTCCCGTTGCAGTATCTGAGAAGAAGCATCTGAAACAAGAGAAAGTTGTGGCCAAGCATTTGAAGATGCCAGTGGTGAATCCTCATTTACAACTTTGTACAAATAACCTCACACTGTGAAACTGAAAGGTCATCTGTAATAGTGCCAACACAAAGTATGGCCACACCATTCTTCAATTTTTAGCAGAAACTCATTTAGGTTAGTAGCCCAGGGAGATCCCAACGTACAATGTTGACTTCCTTAATAGCTTCACTAGCTTGAATTCTGCTTTAACCAAATAGATTTGTTCTATTTTTTTTTTTTTTTTAGTAAGACACAGAAAAGCAAACTTGGAAAATGGCCTTTGTCACAAATACCACAAGTAATATAAGGTTTTGTCTTTTCTGAGCAATAAAAGTACTTGTATCTCCCATTATCTCTGCAGTACCTTCAGCAGTGGAAGCTCCATCAAGTTGTTGCTGAACACAGTTAGTGGATCTCTGCTGACTGTGCACAGAAGGAAACTGTTCAGAGGGTGTCTTCACCTGGTAGCGGCTGTACATGGCAGCGTGTAGAGGCATATTCTGACTGCCGCTGCCAGTGGCAGTGGTGTGTAGGGATTGATCAGTCAAGCTAAAGAGAAAAGCAGCATGATCTCAGCTGACCCACAAATGGTGAACTGATAATAAGAGTGCAAAATAATAAGAGATTAACAAAAGCATGGCTATAACTGGCTTGATGAGAATGATGAAAATAAAACATCACCATGCACTGTTGTTTTCAAGCCAACTGAAGATTCACTTCAAAGTGGAATAACAGAGATATTTTAAACAGATTATTAATGTCATTGTTACAGTGCTAGGTCACAGATATTATGCATTCCTTACAGAATGCTGAGTAAATGAGTAATAAAAAAATCACATTTATATAGAGTCTTTCTCTAGCATCAGACAGATTCAAAGTGCTTTACATATATACAGGTGTGCAAGAAAAACCTTTTTAGGGCAGGCATCACATGTACCTTCATGAACACACATAGAAAAATGCACACATGGGAAATATAACTAAAGTTGATTGATATAGGTCTTTATCCGAAACCAAAGGCAGGCTCAAAGAACTTACAAAAAACAAATGTACAGATTATAAGAGATATAGTTTCTACATGTCAGCATCAAGAAGATGTCACTTTCAAAATGAAAAGGGGAGATATTAACTAAATAAAACCATGCATACCCATCCTCTGGGCTCCCAAGCTGGCTGGGTGTCTGCCTCGATCTTGGTCGTACTGGGAGATCTTTATGCGAAATCTGTAGGACAAGGGACTATGGGAATTATGAACATTTACAATAAGTACGTGAACTTAACCTGTTTAAGCTATACAAAAGTCTCAATGAACAAGAAGTTGCAGCTAATGGATAGTGACTTTCCTCACACAATCACGATCTGAAAGGAAAACTTTGCACTGGATCCTTATTCTTGCACATTAGTAAATGATCATCATTTTATTCACAATCATCAGTTCACTTCTGAAGATGAATATCGTCATTTTTCCAAATTACTTGTGATTGCTCTGCAGTTAGGTGGTCAGAGAGGCGTAATTACTTAATTATTGATATCTGCAAAGTCCTTGTCCTAAAGCCCTCCAGTGCAACACATCTTTTTTATTTTTTAATGTAAAAATTTGCATGAAAGGACAGTGTTTTTTTTCAAACCACATCAACAGCCCTACTCTTCCAACCACAGCTGCACAAAATTGCTAATATTTTTTACAATCATCCTGTTTACAATGTTTACTTTGAAACAAGAAACATCAAGCCAGAAGACCAAATACCAAGATTTGAAGTTACTAGTCTGTCCTGTCTAACCCAATCCCCAAATCAATGAAAATTTCACGTCTTTTGTACCATAGCATTTTGTTGCTGTGGTCTTACAGATCCTGAAGATTTTATGCGGAGGGCATGGCCAGAAGGAGGCAGACTGTTGTTTGAAGGGAGGCCTGTATGTGAGCGATGAAACCTATCCACAATACTGTCACCTTGTCTGCTCTGTTCTGGTTTCCCTGGTTCAGTATAAACACAATGTCCAAACATGTCTGAACTGTAATGATTCTATTAACAAAATATTGAAATATTTATTTAAAGAAGAATAAAAACTAACTATTAAACATAATTACAAACTTACTGTGCCCGCCTTCCATAGAAAATTTATTTTCTGACAAGAAATGCATGACCCTTGAGCTTTACCTCTTTATTACAGGCTGTTAGAACATGAAGACAAACTGTCAGTGATCTCAGCCTATGGTAAAGAATATGTGTTCTTTAGGTCTCTGGACCTAAGGTGATTAAATCTTACTTTTAACAGGGTTGTCAGCTGGTCTTATAGTATATCCATGATGATGGAATTTCTGATAGTCAACATCTACAAAGAAAAATACTCAAACTGATATTGTAATGGTCAAGAATGATGATCTTAATATACTATCAGAAATAAGGGTTATCTTTTAAAACAATCTAATAGGGTTTTTTCTTTACTAAATGCCTATACATTTGTACAAAGTGTAAATGTATGCAATTTGTTCCGAAAGAAAGCTTTGTTCATTTAAAATTTGGCATCATGAAAACCTTACACTGCATTGTCTTGAAAATATTAAAAAATTTTATCTTTTAATTTATAGTCACAATTTTTTTTATTTTGCATTGGGGTTAAGTTTACCCCTTGTACACACATACATGCACTAATCCCTTCCCCTTCACCACACACACACACACACAAATACATCTATGACACATATAATACATCCTTTATTGTTTAGTTTCATGAACCAGAGATGGGAAATTTTGCTTTGTAGGAAGCACAAATAATGAACCAAATCTAGTTGCATCCCACACACCCATACAATTATTACACTCCTAAACGCCCCCTCTCATAGCAATAATTATCAGAGGTGCATGCAGACACATACACATACATAAGGTACTTGCAGATATGTAGAGAACTACACAATCAATTTATGTCAGTAAGCAAGTGCCTAATGTAAGACACATTTCACATATACTTTAAAAATATACAAAGCGAGAATTCCTCACCTGATCTGTTGGTAAAAAATCCTTCAAAGATGACAAAATTATTAACCTGTGGAATTTCATTAGACAAACCATAGTGCTTAGACAAAAACGATAAGAACTTTGCGGATGGTCGATCTATTGCCAGATGTTGTGGTACCACATTTTCACTCTGTAAAAACAAGGTTAATGCCACAAAGAAAATAATTTTAATATCTCCTAATATAACACATGCCTGTAATATTACACATATATTTATATATAACTAATGTCATAAAAAAATAAGAAGAAAATAAATAACAAAAGAATAAAACAAAAATCTAGGCTACAATTCTACACAGAACACAAGAGTTTCAGCATACACATCAACCACTATCACGAATGAGCTGCTTTTATGCCCACTGCCATTTATGATGTAAACTGGATCAATACAACAGACAGATAATTGCCTATAGAATTAACATGATGACTTCTTTATTCTTTTTTCATGTCTGCTCATTTACTATAAAATTGCAACAGGAGAAAGGTTTGTTGCTGTTTATTACCACATTTAAAAAAAATATAAATATATATATATGTGTGTGTTTTAGAATATGTATAATTCTACTTTGAATTGTTTTGTATCAACCGATCGTATTTAATACAATTTTTATAAATTATGTATAAATATAGAATTATAAGAATCAATATTTTTGTAGAATGGTCATTGCAGGCAAATCTCCCACTACTCTGAATACTCCACCTTTAACATGAAGCCAAACAAGTGGTGACCACAGCCCCTTCGCTGGCGAGACTCATGCACATAAAAGTCAAGAACACAAAGTGGGTTCATCTCCCATTGTTGCCCATGTCTGTCGTAGACAAAAAGCTTTTTGTGTCCTACTTTCAAGATACCAATGACTGAGCCACTGCCTCTGATTGACAGAAAAAAATGGCATCCTGTGTGATGATCTTGGAAAAGAACAGTAGAGAGCAAGGTAAAGGATGCCAGAACCACATGGGCCCAGCTGAGGGCAACTGCCCAAAAACAGATCAACTGAACAGGTGTTGTTGGGGCCTTATGATCCTCAAGTAGTAGCAAGGACTATAATAAACTAAACTGTGTGATGGTCACTCTCTTTTAATGAAACAGAAGCTATTGGTAATAACAGAAGGAAAAAAAAATTGACACATCGCAGAAAACTCAATGAATGACATGTAAAGTCTTTTATTTTGTTTCATTCAGCAGGTTTGTGTCTTTCTTAATGTGTGTCTTTTAATAAATGTATACAACTAGAAAACATTAAATTTCTTAAATTTTTTATTGTTTAAAAAAGTCCTTAAAAATTTTCCAAATGTTAAGGTCTAACATTATTACTATTTGAAAAATGCTATACATAATAAGAAGACTAGCAAGTTTTCTCAACATTAAATATATTTTACGAAGAAATAAAATGTACTGTGCTTAATCCTACTTGTTTCCTTCAGGATCTGTCATAATATAAAGATGATGGTCAGATAACTCTATTTTCCTTCCTGTTGTGATGGGGCCATACAATCCTTGAGCCTGAAACATAAGAACCATCACATGGCTTGCTACTCAAACGAAGCAAAAGTCTTTTTTAAGCATGGTTTCTTGCTGCGTTATGACAACATCTCACATAGATATTTAAACCTCAATTTTTTTTTTCTTTTACCAACTGTTATCTTGTCTATCTCATCTCTTCTTGCATTATGGGCAAAGTAGATTCCTCCCTTACCCTAGTTATGAATTACATGCTCACTTTGTGTCAAACATCTTGCCAAAAAAATCTGTGTTGCCACCTTGGCCAATTGCCATGCATTTGTGTTGGATGGATGGTGTCATGTTAACAAGTTGGGGTTGTAATTTTTAACAATACAAATCGCACAAAAACTTTCCATCCTTAATCTTCTGTTTTTTCTTGGGTATTCTACATTATCTTTAAATTACCTAAATGAATTAATAAATAAAATAAATTGTAAAATAATGTGGCAACTATTTAAAGAATAAACCCTGAGAGAACTGCACTAACCTTGGCAGAGGCCTCCCCCATCTTGTCAATAATCTGGAATAGTTCTTTCCGCATTATCTGAAAACTGGATAAAAACAAGAACAATGTAAAGATAGAATAAAATCATTAAAATATGTTAAAACATCACTTTCTAAGCAAAACATAATAGTTTCAGTCTTAGCTAAACTGTATGTCATAATGTTAAACTGTTAGACGCACACATACACAAAGGCAAATGATAAAATTGCCATCAATAAAATAAAAATATGCATTAAAAGTCTAAAAGAAAAATACTACCAGTCCTTGATCTTTCTTACCGATCTTAATTGGTATTATTAATGCCTTGGTGTGAAAACTGCCAGTGATTTAATTTACGCAATATGTTAATATGTTTATTTACGCTGAGATTCAGACTTACCATCAACCAGCCAGTTACCCTCCCCCTGCCCAACTTGCCTCAAAAACAATTAATTTATAAGTATACTGATCTATCGATATAGATCTATACCTATGATCTATATATGATTTTCAACTGTGTACGAACACTATAGAGTGCGGAAAAGATCTCGTTTATTAACTATTTTTATCTATTATATAACAGCATTTTACAAAAAAATATTATGCTACGCCTCTACAATATTTGCCGAAACCATAAACTATGAAACTATAATGTATACTCTAACATAGTCTGCATATTTTATTATCGTACACCCACTTGCAGCCAACGCGTCTGCAGGGTTGAAGTTGGCAGTCAATTTTAGTAAAGACGTCTTTAAATAGGAAACTAACGTTAATATCAAACTCCATTTTATGACAAAGCAGGCAGTTTTATTGTAAAGATACGTCTGATCAAACCCCTGTTTCTTTGGTGGTCGCCATGTTTACTTCACCATGTAAACATACTGGCTGCGCAGAATCTAGTAACTGCAATTTATTTGATTATACTATTTTTAGGCGTTTAGCAGTATATAAACTGCAATATAATTTAAAATATTTAAAATAAATATTTATTTTATTTTGTAAGAATTTAAATACATTCGGTGCGTTCCTGTAGAAATGGCGGCACACTTTGGTTTCGCTTACAATGTTTCAAAGAAATTTCCAGAAAAACCATTCCGATAGAGTCCAGTTCTTCGCTGACAAGCTTTTCTGAGTTTTATATTAAATTGTTGTTATCTGTTATCCTTACATAACTCAAGAGAACCTCGTTGTGTGTTGACTTCTCGGCTTTGCTAATTCGTGGATACGACAGTTGGTAAACAGCAATGCCTCGAAAACAACCGTTTAGTGGCAAGCAGAAAAGGAAGCAACTTCAAGAACGCCGTAACAGGAAACAAGGTGTCAAGAAACCTAGTAACCCGGGCTTCATAGATCGTGAAATAAAATACGTCATTAATAGGCGCGCACACACACACACACAGAATGTGCATATCAGATGTCGGTTGTAGAGAGCACAAAAGCCATGATCTCATTATATGCTTTGTAAACAGCGCCGTGAAAATACATTTCAACGAAATTTTTATATATCCCCCTTATCGATGCGTAGATAAAAGAAATAACGTTTATTATATAGATTACTTTTGTTGAGTTTTCATGGATGAAGCAACAAATGACAATGACCAATTTTATTCATCCCAATGGGCAATTTAAACATGGGAAATGTGCTAAGTTACTATAGATATATATATATAAAGTTCTAGTTTCATGGTAAGAAATATGGAGAAGTGATTAAAAAAATGGGTTTAACCCACCCCTACTTTTCATAGAACATGTGCAGACAAACCTAAATGATTGAACACTTGATCAGCTGTTCCAGTCTAGTGCTTGAAAACACTTATTATTATGTCCCTTTAAATTAGAGTTAAATGTTGTTTGACTGGTTGGTGGTACAATGTCACCACAATGCCAATAACAGGAATTGTGGGTTCATATCTTGGCTCCGACATACCTCTCTGACCCTGTCAGTGTTTACCAGGCTGACCATTGGTGGTTTTCTCTGAGTAGTCCAGTTTCCTCCACCCTGCGTGAGTGTGCATGAGAGAGAGAGAGTAGTTACGATTTGAATGATGTGAATGAATTTGTAAGATTCAGATGATGCTTACTGTTCTTGTGTGACCTAATTTGTCTAAGCACCTCAAGACAACCTTTTAATAAGGGATAAGGTGATCTATAAATAAACATTAATATTATTATTATTAAATCGAGAAAATAATTTTACATTAGATTGGTCATTTGTGATCATTAGAATCATTATCATTGCAGATAAAATAATGGACTATCCAGGCTGTAAATATAAAGGCAGCGAAATCATCTTGGACTAAAAATCTTGTTGAACAGCTATTCTGGTTTTTTTTTTAATATAGTTGTGGAATGATGCACTCTGTATATCATCGTCTAGTTTTGTATATTTAATTGTATAAAACCCCTTTAGCTGCCTTTAATGGTTGGGTAATACACTCTATAAATATCTAATAATATCATAATTTACTTCTTGTTCTGGCCCAGACTCACATGATGACGATGATGAGGAGGACACTGGATCTCACAAGAGTGCTAGAGGAAAAGAAAAGGATGATAGATCTCGCTCACGGGTGGAGGTTGATCGCCTCAATCAGCAGCCTGTTGCTGACAAAGAATGGAACCCAAACAGGTGAACAGTAGTCACTGTAGGCATACACGTGAGAGCTGTTTTTGTTTTGAGAAAATGCTAAAAACAAAGTAGTCATTTGAATTTGACTTGTATTTAGACAAGTCTAGATGATGAAAGCCAGTTTTTAATTGTTTGTTTTTGAAGGTTCCGCCTGCATTTCTTTAAAATCTCTCCTGAAGAAATGAAGGTGAGACAGAAAGAAGCCCGAAAACCCATCGTCAAAGTGAAAGAGGTTGGTTTGTATTCTTTATTCTTGATTGTAAAATCTGCCTCTTGTGCTCATGGAATGTCCTCACAGCTGAGCCTCACCTTATTCACTGTGCAGCCTCTCTTGTACATTCAGAGAACAGCCTGTCTTGTTTGTTCACAGAAGTCCTTATTGTGGTGATTGTTAATTATGGATCATCAGGTGTGGGACCTGATCACTTAGATGCCCCTACAATTCCAAAGTGCTCTCTTTGTGCTGTTCATTCAATCCATACCTCACTTGTAACTTACAATATCTTTTATGGTTTTTTAGGAAGCCTTGGAAGTTAGCTTTGAGCAAATACATGGATCTGATGAAGCCTTAGATTTTCCAAAGCGTCCTATGTGGAATTACAGCATGTCTAAGGAGAAGCTGGAACAGCAAGAACAGACCTATTTCAAGGTTTGCATGCAGCACTGTACATACATGCTGTGTATGGGCACACCCTTACATGCAGATGCCTTTAGGATTTTAAATGGTTAATTTTTGGAGCTGTGAGCAGATTCTTTAAAGGTTTTAGAGAGTTAATTTGTGGGACCATGAACAGACTATTTTTTAAACCTTAATTTAATAAATCTTGAAATGATAATCTGTCAATGATAAATCTGTCACCAAAAAACGTCATCGATAACTGTGTTGTTTTCTGGGCAGGATTACTTGCAGAAAATTTTCTCCAGTCATAGTCTGGATGAGCTTAGTTACTTTGAGCTTAATCTGGAAACCTGGAGACAATTGTGGCGAGTCACTGAAATTTCGGACATTCTTCTGCTTATAACAGACATCAGATTTCCGGTAAAAATCAAATCAGTTATAAACAGATTCATCTCTGTGTGTGTGTGAGAGAGGTAGGGTAATGGGGAGTGGGAGATGTATGAAATGCAAGCTGATGTGCATGCAGGTAGATAAAGGGAGTGAATGTACTATCACTGATAGTATAAAGGACAATTTTGTATTTGAGTGTGCTTGGCTTAATAGCTGCTGCTTTTTTTTTTCAAGAGACCTTATTGTTGATCATGTAAGAGTTTGTCTTAATCTGTAGGTACTGCAGTTCCCCCCAAGTTTGTACTACTACATGCGTGATACTCTGAAGCGTGACATGATTCTGGTTCTCAACAAAGTGGATCTGGCACCACCATCATTGGTAGCAGCCTGGCGGGCCTATATCACCCATCTCTTTCCTGACCTCC
Organism: Pomacea canaliculata; assembly: GCF_003073045.1. NCBI lineage: Eukaryota > Metazoa > Mollusca > Gastropoda > Architaenioglossa > Ampullariidae > Pomacea > Pomacea canaliculata. Next base: position 718,658 of record NC_037600.1, read on the forward strand.
ATATTGTCTGTTTCACATCCTTCCCTAAAAAGCCACAAGAGGCACAAATAGGTCCTGTGAAGTATTTGTTTCAGCTCTTCGTGACCAGTCATTTTGTTGTTTAGATTTTGCCATTATTTGCTCCATTCTTTTGGCTCCTATGCCATGTCAAATGGTTCTTTTTAAAAAAATGACTGCATTTTTGTGTTGATTCATTAGCTATCATTGTGTAACCGGAGGCTTAATTACTACCTTTATACAACTAAAAAATTATAGTTGCATCACAAGTTTTGGCTAGTCGACAGTCTGCATGTGTTACAAAAATAGTGACTAGCAGGTTTGCTTTATGTTTTGCTGTGAATAGGATTTCACAGGAAGGCAAAGAAGACCTCTGCTAAGCCTTTGGGGCCACAGGAGCTATTAGATGTTTGTAAAACCATTGCTGGAGACAAAGGTTGGTCACTCTTTCTCCACAATCTATTTTCTTAAGTTATCCATATGTTCAAAAGCTGTAACTAACTGCTATTTTCAAATGAATTTAGATAGAAAATCAGACAGAATTTTCTGTAAAAGAAATGATCTGTTGAATATGCTGTTATGTGTCAGCCTGAGGTGACCTTGTGCGGGGTGCCCACTGAACCTCCTGTTGCTGTGTTACTATATGAGTGAGTGTGTGTGCACATGTGTGTGTGCATGTTGCCAGAATCTATTCCCTTTAATCTCTTACATAATCTTCCCTCTAGTGTGCTGGCGTGTCATCATACCTGTAATTGCCCTTGTGGATTAATAAAGTTGTATTGTATTGTATTGTATTGTTATATTTGACTGCTTCAGATGTGCTTTGGGTCAGTTAATTGGTTGGATAGAGATGTATGGTGTTTGCATGTAATGTTTTATTTTTGTGTGCATTTGTATGTATGTGTGTAGGACCAATTAATTTATCACTTATTGTTTAGAGGAAAAATTTATTTGCAACTTATTTGAAAACTGTAAATTTCTCTCCTCTTTAAGTTGACTTCAGTGCGTGGCAGCGAAAGTTGGACACGGGTGATAGTTCGACTTCTGCACCAGATAGAGAACATGGGCCTGATACCAGCGAAGACTCTTCTGGCCAGGGAGATACATATGCTTCAGAGACCTTCAGGCCAGAAGTTTACCGGAAATTCCATAATGGCATTTTGACTATTGGTTGCATTGGTATAGTTCGTGGTTACCAGGCTATTTCTTTTGTTATTTTAAGTAAAATATTTCAGAAATTTCTACTGTGAAAGAGATGAACAAAAGAACTTTAAACTGAATGGCAACAACAAATTTTATATGATGTTGCAAAGAGAGAAAAAATCAAAAATAGATCCAGGACTTTCTCTGACAGAAATAAAGTATGGTATGCCTAGGGACTTAGGCAAAATAGACAAGTGGCTTGATTGCTTTGTTTTGTTGACAGATATAAATATATTTTACAGGTTATCCCAATGTTGGTAAGTCATCTTTGATGAATGGGCTGGTTGGCAAAAAGGTTTGTAGAACTGAGTTTAGGAAACTTATTGTATTTGCATTTATAGATTAGCTTCTCAAAGAAACTAAGAGTACACTAAAAATTATTTCACAAAATCTTTTATAACCTTCCTTGGTGGTTGTCATGACAAATGTTTATATTGTTGAATTTTACTACATAGCTGATTGTGTGATGCTGGAACAGGTGGTAAGTGTCTCACGCACTCCTGGACATACCAAGCACCTCCAGACCATCTTTCTGACCCCAACTGTACGGCTCTGTGATTGTCCTGGTCTTGTTTTCCCTTCATATGTTGACAAGGCACTGCAGGTTTGAAAGAAATAACTTTTCATTTAATTATATGAAATAACTTTGCAAGTCAAGCTCTCTATAAAACCATATTTAGTTGTTACTGTTACATTATTACAGCTTAAAATCACTACTTAAAAAAAAGGTTGGTGCCATCCTACTTTAATAGTGGCATTGTATTGTGTCATGCTGAATTTTCTTGGCTAGTAATGTAAAATGCCTTTTTGTAAAACAAAAAGTACTAGCAATAACATTCTTAGAAGAATAATGCTTCTAAAGTGGCTCATACTTACAAAATTTTCCATAGCTTGAAAAAGGTGCTTTTCAGAAGGTCCTTGTGAGAACCACCAATACAAACCTGCAGGATGTGGCTATCATTGCTATGCTTGGAGGCAGCTTTCTACAGATTATGATCATGTTTGTTGTGTCTGGAGTCTGTCTGATAGTCTGGGTACAGTACAGCTTACACTGATGCGCTTGTGTTTCAGATTTTGTCTGGAATCTATCCAATAGCTCAGGTACGGGACCCTTACTCAGCTGTAGGCTACTTGGCTCAACGCCTTGATCTGCCGAAACTTCTACATCTGTCCCATCCTGACCAGGAGCAATCACATCGTCCTTCTGAACCACAGCAAGAGCTACCTTGGTCTGCTTTAGATATCTGTGAAGGTAAGGATTAACAAGTGTGTATATGTACATGTACAGCTTTTGCAAACACACATACAGTTGACCTTCCCTAAGTCGAAAACCTCCCTATATCGAATTAATTGTTAGTTCCCGGCCAAATACCTGCGCCTATTACGCCATTTTCCTAACTCAAAAACTCGGTAAGTCGAATTTTTTTTGGGTCCCTTTGAGTTCGACTTATCGAGGTCCGAGTGTATGTGCATACACATAAATCAACTTAATATCCCAACACTGAATGTAATTCTTGGCTTAATGTCACAGAATTTGGTATCTTTTATTATCCCTCAACCAGTTACATAATGCAACTTCAATTATTGTCAAATCTTTTTTAAACAGCAAAAATTTATTACAAATTTTACCTTCAGTGAGAATGACTGTGTGTGTGTGTGGGCACATGTCCACATACATGTTAGAAAGAAAGCATTTTGACAGCGAGCTGAAATAATGATGTTCCATAAACATCAAGTCATACTGAAGCTGACTATAAAGTCAGAAGGCTGAATTAATGTAAGGAATGCATCTATCTATCTAATCCTCTTCGTGCATCAGGTTGCACACAAGGCCTCAACCAGAGTCCGCCACCGATGTCGATCGGCTGAAACCCGCTCTAGGTGACCCCATGTCCAGCCCTTTCCATTCATCTCCCTTTACATTGTTCTTCTCCAAGTTTCCTGTGGGCGGCCTCGTTTTGTTCGGCCGTCTGGAGTCCATCGTAGGGCAACTCTGGAAAGGAATGCATACTCCCATATAAATTTATACCTGCAGAAAGCTAAAGCATGATCATTTTAATGTTCAGTAGCCACACTAAGAAACTACCTCTTTTATAGCAACCACTCTAAGGTAATAGAATCAGATTTTTTTTTCTGGATGTGTTTAAAAATACTTTGAGAACTTTATGTCAGTATTAGAACAGTCAAAAAGATACAGGGAGTGCGAAAATATATCTTTGATTTTAAAATAAAAATGTCTGGAGTAAACGATGCCTTAAGATGATGGGTAATTAAATTAATAAATTTTACCTTTTGTCTGTTAGCCTGGGCCATAAAGAGTGGCTTCTTTACTGCAAAGGCCTCACGTCCAGATACGTACAGAGCTGGCAATCAACTGCTGAGAATGGCAGTGGAGGGTCGCCTCCGTTTGTGTCTGGCCCCACCACATTATTTTCAGAAACAAGGTATGTCAGGAGCATGGACTGAAAAAAGTATGTGTAGGAAATTGAAGGGTTTTGGCACAAAATTTTCCATTTCCTAGCCAGGTTGAGAAACATGGGTCAAGCAGGATTTAAAAAAAAGTAAAAGTTGTTCTTCCAACCTTATTACTAATTGTTGCTAGTGAACATATCTGTGTGTATTATACGGATGCGTATGTGTGTTTTGAATTCTGTGAAACAGGATGTTTCAGTTTGGTGGTTGTAAGACATGTGAATATAGAGATATTGCATGTTAGTATTTTTTTTACTACAGTCAAATATTGCTATTATGCCACCTCGCTACTATGCCACTCTCCGTATTATACCACATAAGCTCGGTCCCGACAAAATTCAATGCAAAATAAATTTACTATGCCACCACCTACTCTTGCTACTATGCCACTATTGTGTGATTGTTAAAAGACACAAGTTGTAAAATTCCGCGCAGTGCTCGATTATTATACTGTATGGTAGTGTGGGACATCGCAGTTAGTGGGGATGGAACATAGCCCCGTGACAGAGGGAGAGTGGGAGGGGGTTGACTAGCGACAGGATGCAGGTGCGCGGATGTGGTTGGGAGGGGTGGAGGATGAAGAGGTGAGGGGGAGAATGAGAGGAGACAGCTAGCACCAGCCGACGATTCTTGAGAGCTTTGGACTGACGGGTAACTTGAGCAAATAAAGCCGTTTGTACGAACCCTCCGTATTATGCCACTCTCGCTACTATGCCACTTTTGCTCGGTCCCGGCAGGTGGCATATAGTAGCGAGATTTGACTGTATTTATTGTTGATATATTGCACATTACTATACCATCATTGTTGTCATCATGATGTTTATGTGTGCGACTATAAACTGGATATGCTGATGCTGGTGTAATTGTATATAAACTAGATGTACTGATATTTGTGCTGTTGTGTATGTGTAATCTGCCTACTCCCCATGTTACTTTATCCAAAACATGAAGCTTTGTAATGTTCACACTGGGCTGCCCATGACTTCCTGTTTGGTCATGTTTATGTCTAGCTAATGTGTCAGCCAAAGTGTGGTGCAGAGATGTTTTTATAAACTGTTGTTAATTTATTCTTTACCCTGAATTTGTTTGCCAGATGAGTGGAAAAATGATCTTTTAGCTACAAATCTTGCGAAGCACTTAGAGAAACAAGTCCAGCAGATAACGTCTGATGGCAGTGAGGAAGATGCTTCAGAATCTGAAGAAAGCAACAAAGAAGGCGCCACTACTGATTCAGAAGAGGAGAAAGAAGGGGAAAGCACTGCATGTGTATCAAGTAATCCCTTTGAATTGTTGGCCAATGAATGAGGACTTATCTCATCTTTTTATCATTTTATTTTGTTGATTTTTGTTTGTCAAAACCATTTGACCTCAGTAGCCTAGGCTTTTCAGGTCTTTTGCATGCTGCAGTGGTGCATGTTCCTAAAAATAAGGATGGACGGTTAGACGATAACTTTAAAGATTCAAGTCATATGTTACTTTACCAGTGAATGGATTGTATGGTAATTCATATTTTCTCTTGTGGCCTTGGAATGTTGTGTCAGTTATTGAACATCGTTAAATGGAATTGTGTTTTTATCATTAACACTTATTCTCATGATTTTTCATAACTCACCCAAGTTTTGAGCTGAATTGACTCTACATAGAGGCTGAATAAACAGGTTGTATAATATGCTCACCCAGCCTACAGATTATCACACCAACATCAGATCATTTGTTTGGTTATATTTGTCCACATGTGCCTCCTGATTACTTATCATTTATATTCAAGAGATTCTAGACAGGCAGCCTTGGATGACAACAGGTTTCTTCATTAACTTTACCAGACTACCTGACTATAGGAGAATAACTATCAAAAGGAGGGCTCTTCCTAAACCATTCTCACTGACCAAACCACATACCTGTCATAATAAAGCCATGGTTTGTGCCGCTGAGATAGGGCCAACCAGATGTACTACCATGGCATGTGTTGACAGATTAGGGTCTAGGTAAATACACTAAAGGTGCAATCAGAGCACCACCCAACAGAGGTCATGATATCAGTCAAGGCCATATTCCAATGAAGGCGAGGCTTGCTGCTGCTGCCGAAACCGCACTTTTGGCAAGCATCCTTAATGACAATTTTTATTTAGAAGAAATAGGTCTGAGCTGAAATTCTTTGAGGTTTGGCTGGAGAGGGAGGAATAGCTGGGACTGTCCTTCTCGCATAGAATGGGACCTGTGCAGATAATTCCTCAAGGCTCTCAATGGGTCTTGTAAACACACAGGATCATCAATGGCAAGGGGTGGATCATGATGGGTTATGGCAGACCTGGGCAAACGCCGGCCCGCGGGCCGGATCCAGCCCGCCTCCTGTCTCTGACCGGCCTGCCCGCTGGCCCGCCCGCTGGCCCGCCCGCCAGTATATATAGTATATATACAGTATTGGGTAAAACTGAGTTAACTATATTAGTCCGGCCCTCTAGAACCATCCCAATTTCTCATGCGGCCCCTTGGGAAAATTAATTGCCCACCCCTGGGTTAAGGGCTCACATGAGGTAGCTCATTTGCCAAGTACGGCGGGTCAGTGAGCAGTTGTACTGATCTGTCATCTCTAATTGCTTTTAGTTGGAATCCAAGGCCAAGACTGCTAACCCTCTGCCAAGGGCCAATAATTCATCTAGCTAAAAAGCAGTTGTAGCACTTATGTTTCTATAGTCAGGTTGTCTGGTATCAAAGAAAAACAATTTACTAGTAAAGTTTCATTTCTGCCCATCTGATTCCCACATTTTTGAAGGATATGAGTATGTACTGATAAGCTTTCATGAATTTTTGAGTCTTTGAAATTGATAAAGCATGCCTAATTAACAAGAACTTAATATATAGGAAGTGTAAACACTCACATGCTAATGTCTGCTTCTAGATGTACTGGTGTAACAGCTCATAATCGTGCATGCTACTGTTCTTTATTTTGTATTAATAATGCCAAAAAGTGAAAATTTAAAAACAAGCTTATTTTTTAATATAAATTCTATATAAAGCCTGCTTTGTCAGTAATTGTAGCCCACTCAAAAGAAAGTATTTTGTAACTGTGGTTGTGGAATGAAATAAATTTTTATGTCTTTGTTCCTAGTGGGGGCAACTATAAATGTTTGAACTGTAGGAGAATGGGTAAATCCTGGTAATGTTACATGTGCTCACAATTGGTCAGCTGAGGCGAATGCAAATGATATCAGCTCTAAGGATCATGTGCTGAGAGACCAACAGGCCTTCCTGCAGAAATCATGATCCTAACAAAGCTTGTGCCCTTGTGTAATTTCCAGACTGATGGGCAAAAGTTTTTATTGAAACCCAATGGTTAGTTGTAACATAATTTTCTATAGGGATATATTTGGAATTCTCTGGTTGTATTTCTTCACAAATTAATTTCATCTTTGAAATTCGGGATTTGGTAAGGCTGTTAAAAGGAATTTAAATCAGTAGCTTGTGCTATATTGGACGGCGGTCCAGTGGCACAAAAGTTAGTGCCCATCACCAAAACAGTGAACCTATCACCAAAACAGTTAAGGTTGGCTGTCCTAGATTCAGCTTGTCTTAGGCTCTTTTCTTTCTCTGCATGTGGTATCTGTTTACAGGGCTGGCTGCCTTGCCCTGATATAGCCTTAGTGCAGGCTCAGCATAAAATACCTAATTCCCCCCTCCCTCATCCCCCTTTGCACAGAGAAGCTCTTGACATAAAGTATTTGTCTGAAAGATTTTTTTCACACAGTTTGATACTAAACATAATAGACTATCCATTGGCATAACTACACATTAATGTGTACTTCTAGATGCCTAGAATAAGCATCTGATGTTCATGCTTATTGTATTCCATTCCTTTTGCATTACACTTGTATCAAGAAGTACCAACTTAGAAACTGGCAGTTATAATAGAGCTATTAAACCACTGCCTAACGATGTTCCTCTTGAAGTTAATAAAAGTTAAAATACTGTGTGATTTTGCGTTTGATGATTATCCCTTTTGGCATGACTGTTACACAAGGTTGTTATTGTTTTATTCATTCATATTAACTGGTGTGTCTCCTGTTGTTCAGAAATGTATGTAAATCTTGTAAAGACATTTTGGTAGGGGATAAGCAAATGATTGTTATGTCAGGAGACAAAAACATAGCAGTATTTTTGCATAGAATATGTAACAGTGTTTTTAATGTCCCTTTTTCTGCAAGCTCAAATTTCTAAACTGGACATTACATCCAAAAAGATGTCCTTAGTTATTATGTTTAGATCAAAGATGTTTGTTATGTGCAAAGATCACACTAGTGTCATCACACCTTTTGAGGCAGTCTCTAGTTTGCTTGCAGTGATGATGATAACCATAAAAATATTTTAAAAAGCTATGGGTGATTGCACATTACATGAAGCAGCACATACTTTCATCATCATCAGTACTGTCAGATCATTTTTTGCAGCTAGTTTCAAAATTTCTGTTGATGGTATTACTTGATGGCTTCCGGTAGACTTCAGTATACATTTGTTGGTTACAGATCGCAGCATAAAATACAAGAACATGTTTCAAAATGCTTCAGATCAGAAGTGTACACAGTATCATGACGTTACCCTCTAAATACTCATGATTTTTACAATCATAAGCCTGGAGAGAAAAAAAAATGAATTGACCTCTATAATAAAGACTTTCAGGTGCTTTTTGAGGTGTAGAGAGCTTCCAGACAGTAAAATACCTCAGAGTGCTGTTGGTGTGTCCATGATGGGAAAACCATCAAAGAAAAATGCCATGCTGTCTGCACCACACTTTTTTCTATATCTGCTGGTGTTAAAGATTATTTTTGACTAGCCTTTAATGATCAACTTTACTATGAAAAGCTATCAAACCTGATTTTATATTTGTATTACAGATGTTTAGAAGTAGCACATTAGGTGGGAATAATTCTTTCTCACAATTTCTCACAAAAATTAAAACAAATCTTGGCATCATTGTTCTAAGCATTTTTGACTGAAGGTCAAGAAACACTACTAGCACACCAAACACTTTTAAAAAAGTCTTGGTAACATAGTAGTCTTAGTCATTTCCTTTCTCCACAAACCCTGCTAAAATCTTATCAGATTGGACATGAAAGACAGGAACATCAAAGTTCTAGTTCAATAAAGATAATGTTGAAGTTGTACATGCATGTTGGACATTTTCTTTGTAAGTCATGATTTCTATCAATTTCTTTTTATTTGGTCTTCTTCTTTTTCTTGGGCACTCTGCGTTTAGTTTTGGAGTCAATGATGAATTGTGATTGCTTCTTGATGGCAGCCCTGTTGGGGACATCAGCATCATCTTCGCCACTCTCTTCATCTTCTGGAAAACCAAAGATATAATGTTTTTTCAGCTTCAAATTCTCAGGAACTGACAAAACATAAAAGACGTCAGGCAGCAACACACCTGAGACTAGATTCTCTGAAATGGACAGGAAGAGAGGAAATTATCTCAATTCTTACATACGATAATGATAAGCTCAGTGCATTTTCCAGAAATACAGTTAAAAACATAAAATATTAGATCATTGTTGAAACTGAAAGCGATAATAGTATTAAAGACCTGCTCCTCTGGCCTTGACAGTGGCAAATATCAATGTGTGTTGCAGATTAACATCTGATTCTATCAATTTTTGTGGTATGATAACAGGTCTGTCTCAAATGCATGCAAAATGACCATCTGCAAAAACATTTTCAAAACACTACTGCATCTAATTTTAATTCACAACATGGAGGAAATCATTACAACCATGCACAAAAAGTGTGTCATGCATTCAACCCAGCTGTGAAATGTCCATGTCAAGTGCTTTAGTGTGATATTGATAAAAGAATTTGTGCAGCAGGCATTTCAGAAAACAATTGTTTTCCATTTTGCTCACAGGGTGAGGGTGATCCAGAAATCTGATTTTTCTTTTATCCAAAGAATCTTCTATAGAAAACATGAGAAGAGTAGAGGAAATATCACTTACTCCGAAGTCCAAATGGGTCCAGTAATGCTTTTACTGCTGCATGTAGCGACAAGGTTTATATCTAAGAAATGAATAGGTTTGTCTCTCCTTTCCTTCAATATTTTTTTCTCTCTTTCCCATGCATACCCAAAGTTATGTGCCAGTATTACATCAATGGCTCGCAAAATTCTCTAATATATGCAATTGCATATATGTATTATAAACACACTTTGCCATTAGAATTTAAGTCTATCCTTAAAAAAAAAACAAAAACAAAAACAAAAAACAACCAAACCACCTGTGCATAATTGATATATTTCTAACTTACCATCTCCATACACTAGGTCTCGCTGGGTGGTTGGTAGTTTGATGCGTGTGTTGTACTGAGGAAGTTTGCCTTCAATGCTGGCATGGAACTGAAATAAAAATTCTATTTACAAACGTGACATTAAAAGCAATTATATTTTAGCACAAAATTAAAAATAATTTAAATACAAATAGTGAGTACCGGGTTAGTGGATTTCTGGTTTGTGCACATAAAATGTTCATATTTATGCTCTGAAATGCATACACACTTTTAATATACAGAAACTAGTACTAGGAGGATGAAGAAAATGGAGTTCGGACATTTCGTTGCAATCTGCAATGCCAACTTATTTATTTAATATATACACAGAAATTTAAAGTATTGGTATTTCATTCCCATTTAACAGGGAACCAAACTACTTGTATCTTTACTCCTCACTGTGTGTTAAATGTCTGTGTGAGTATGTATGCCTGCCCTTTGTGAGCGAAGAAAAATTTCTGTCCTGGGTCTCCTCGACAGACAATAAAGTTTGATTTGATTTGATTTGATTTGATAAGTTTTGCACACACACACAAAATAAAAATCAAGTCTACATAAAGTTACTCAATTCATCCTGGTCTCTCATTCTCATACACACAGAGCACATATTGAAATGCATAAACATGATGGTCATGTTTCGATGACTAGGGCCACACCTCTTCCTCTTCCATCTGTCTGAGAACCTCATGCAAATCCTTGCCATCAAAATCTTCCATAAGCTTTAGAAGTTTCTCCTCTGATGTGGATAGCTGGTCTAGGACATACTCGTCTGATGATGGGGCTATCTGAGCTGTTGGGACATGCCCCTTGTTCTAGAAAAATACAATGTAAAGTAAACAGCTGTCCAACAACACATTCTGGTTACAAGGCGTTGTGTAACATGCACATCACCTATTAGTCATCCAACAAAACATCTATTTTTTTTTTATATATATAGTTTATTTTGTTAGGCCTTTGGGCCCATTCAAAAGGATTATCATGCAACATGTCACAATAGATACAGAGTGTTATTAGCGTAGAATAGCATCTCTTTTGTTTGCCGCTAAATATAAAAACTTGGCAAGATTGGACAGTGTTGTTTCATTACTTGTTGACATAAGCATCTGCAGTTTGGAATTATTTGGTCTAGTGTAGTACATTGTCAAAATATCTATTTTGTAAACTAAGTGAAAGTTTACATTTTCAGAAAAATAATAACATGCTATGTTGCTGAAAAATAACTGGCAAAGATGTGACTGTTTTGATGCTACAATTTTCAAGGCAAGTATGTCACAAAAACATTAAATGGATCATCATCAGTATAAAGAAAATATTCTTTAATAATAATAAGCGAGAATTTATAAAAATATTTTGTCTATTTGATGATGATCTATATTGTTTATGTGACTGGTGTCCAGAGATTGTAGAGTGTTGCAAACAGGCTTCACATCTTTGGAAGTGCAACTAACAAGAGCATTTTGCGAACAGCTTGCAACAATTGACAGCTGCAACTAATTTCGAGGTTAACAGGCTTACATTCAACAGTTAACAACTCTACAGCCCTAACCCCCCCCAAAAAAACCATGCTTACAGCTTTCAGGTGATGTAGTTTGTCCGCCAGGTGCTCTACTCCTGCTTTCACCTGCACCAGGATGCGGCTTGCTCTCTGAAGTTTTTCATCAGCATCATCCCGCCTTTTCTCTTCTTTGGCCAGGTGGTTCTGGAACTCCTCCAGCATGGTCTGACCACTGGGCAAAAGTAGGGATGCAGTGATGTACAAGTTTGGTAAGAATACTAGAACATGACTAAATTTTGCATCTCTAGGATTGCAAGATTTTAGCGTGTTTAAGTGCCCAGTCCTAACATAAACTCAGCTGTCTTTTTTCAGAGGCAGGCCATGTAAATTGTCACTCTACAAAGTTCCAAAATATAAGGCATAGACTATGTTCCTGGTTGACATTAATGGCCATTCTTTCAAACAGGATGATATGATTACTCCAGCCAAACTTCTCCCCACAGAAAAGTGCCTCAAAAAAGAATGGCTGCTGCCTTTGCCTGGAATGTCACGTAGAATCCAAAGAATACAATTGCAGAGTGATATGATAGTTATACCTAGACAGCTTGGCCTCGCCTGAGTATTTCATCTCCTCAAACTCCTGCTGCAGCTTTTCTTTCTCTTCACACAGTCGGTTGATTTGCTTTTCATTGTCCTTCTTCAGCTCTTCAAGATGCTGTGTTGTCTGACCTTGGTTTTCGAAACGCTCTACAACTTCCTGCAAATTTAGATGAGCCAAACATCATTGTGGAATTTCTCTGAAGTTTCAACTATGTGTTAAATTATCATTTGACTCTTTTTCGTAAAAATCTTTACATTTCAGTTTTCAAATTTACATCTATAACACTTGTAAATATTCAGTGTTAAAAATGATGTGTAAAATATAAGATGAGAACACTAGAAAGATCATTGATAGATTACAGTAATTACCATATGTATAGCACCTTTTCCCCCACACAAGAAAGCTCCACACACAAACACTTTCTGATAATGAGTAGCAAAATTCATACAGGAGAGAGAAGTTCAAGTAAAGCTGTCACAAATAATCACAATCACAACCGATGCAACCATGTAATGACATTTTACATACATGACACATTAAGACTGCTGGTAACAATGAATCAGCAATGCTAGAAAAAGTTATCCATGAAGTGAATCCTTTCAAGAAATCAAGCTCAGAAACTGATCACAATGTATCTTAAATACTGGTCCTATAAATAGGAGATTAGGAATGCTCATGCAGTTAGGCACATGACCTTAACCTATTCAAAGACATTCAAAATGGGATTTTAAAAAGGGTCGAGGACAAATAAAGCAACTTTACCCGAGTGTCTGAGACACCTGTTGCCTCCATGATACAGCGAAAAGCCTCCTCATAGGTTGTAATCTTCTGCTGCTGCTCTTCCCCTGTCAGTGCTGCCCTCTCCTGGGGAGTGAGGTCATCATGCTGGATTGACCCTCTCTGGGCCTGGACAGGAAATGCACCATGTCTGTATGTCCCTTCAGGAGGTGTGTGTGTGGATAAGCAAGCATGAATGTCTTAATATCCCCATTTTTGTTATCTTAAAAGTCACATTGTGGTGTTTGTTATTTATTAAGTAATAATCATTACACTTACTCCATAATACATTATACATACTCCATATTTAACAATGAACACAATTTCAAAAGATAATGCTCATATCTGGGCAATGTTACAGGGTTTACAAGGTGTTACAGGGTGCATAATGAACACTGGACTTAGGGAATGGTAAGAAGTTTGCTCACCAGGCGTTTCTCAATTCGTTCGTGTTGCATCTTCTTCTCTTCAGCTTCCTTCTTCATTTTTTGGAGTTCTACCTCTCGCTTCTTGCGCTCACTATAAACTGTCTCCTCATGGCGCCGCAGCTCGGCAACAGAAGCCTCCTTTGAGATCTCTGCATCATTCTGCATGGCTTTCAGCTCCTTCAGCTCAGCTCTGGTGCGGCGGATCTCAGCCTCCAAAATGTCTAGTTTCTGTGGATAATTCTGAGCTTCCTATAGACAAATTCAAACAGAAATGTATATCAGGAAATGCAAATGCTGGTGTGTCTAAGAATGTTTGTCAGCAGGTCTAAATAACTGGTGTTCATGTATTCTGAAAATAAACACCAACCAGTGAACCATTAATACTGAGATGAAAGTATTTGATGGTAGAGAAATTTACGTAACTCAGTAGCATAATCAGAAAGACAGAAGGGACAAAACACATTCAAGTCTGTATTTGTAAGTACAGCAGTTCAGTGCACCTCTTCTAGCGATCAAACAATTAACATTACCAGGAAAACTAAAAACAGGTGTTTATTTCTATTTTCATATCTGTCTTACCATATGGCTGAGACATAGAAAGTAACTACCCTGCTCATGCAAGATTCAATCCTTTGCCAATAAATGTTTTTGAGCAATATTACAACTAAAGCATGCAGGTCAAGTGCTGCCAGGATTTTTCATTTGCAAATTCCATTGGCAAACATAAGACAAAGTCCCTAACTTATTCTTGATATTTCCAGTACCAATGTACAGCCAACACCAACAGAAGACAACAACACTTTAAGTTTAAAAAAATCCAAATGTGGCTTGTTTCACTTAAATAATGTAACCAATAGGTCAAGGTGGCTACGTAGGGTTGGGCTACATTGTACAGGAAAACACAAGATGGATTTCTGACGTTGAAGTTTCTTTATTCAATTCTCGGTTGCTGGCCTGCCTCCTCTCTCTCTCTCAAAATCTCAACAGCATGCCCAAGCCACTGTCCACCATGCTACTTATTCCCCTACCCTCGGAATATTCTCGAATCTCGACCCCCCCATCCCCTGCAAACCTCGCCCTGTCAGGTCATTGTTCCCACCCAAGTTCTCAGGCGGGTGTAACAATAGACCAGTGGCCGGGGCGGTAGTTCAGGGTCGAACTCAGCCAGCGTGGGAAATAGGGCCTGTGGTCGCGGGTGGACAGTTCAAGGTTGACTGCCTACAGACGCAGCCAGCGTGGGAAATAGGACAGCATCGCTCGACGCTGACCTTACAACAAACAATTATATACTCAGTACACTTCTAGAGTGCTACAATAATGTTTAAGCTTAAAACTTCCACCTATGGGTCTATCCAATACCCCTCTAGTCACAGCTAGTGACCTGCCACATTCCTCTTGTCTACGATGAATATCATTAACCATGGCGGAGATACTGTCAAATGGAAATAACCTTAAGTTACTGAGTTGTCTTAAACTACAGATTTTAATCAAACAATAAAGCCTTAAAATTAAAAATCTATTGGGGAGTTAAACTATTTTAGTTTGTAGGAAATTTGTAATACACTGTAAGATTATATAAAAAGAAAAAATAATAGTTGAACAGAGTTCCAAATATAGCACAGTGGGCAATCAAATGAACCAGCATCAATTACAGATGCTGATAGGACATTACTAGGCTTCCATGCCTATTAACATCATGTGTTTTATGTACAGGTATCATGCTACATACAGGTCTCTTCAGAAACTACTTACTGCTTCAAAGCGGGCCTTGATGTCCAGGTAGATGCGTTGGACCTGCTTGGCCTCCTCGTTCTTCATGATGACCTTGTCATAGCTGTTCTCCAGGGAACGCATCTGCTGAGCATCCTCAGACTCGCCTTTGTCCGTCTCCATGGCATCAGATGCATCCTTGACCATCTGATCATACTTTGTCTGCAGCGCCTCCAGATGTTTTTGTTTCCTCACAGTGGTGTGGTTCATAGCGTTCGAGCGTTTCATCGTATCACATACTTTCAAGTCAAAAATTGTAATGGCTTGCTGCAATCAAAATTATGTATCAATGCTTCTTTTCTTCTGACATATAGCTTACTGAATGAAGGAATGATATAATTGAGTTTTTAAAGAAATGCTTTGAAAAAGCTAAAAGCATGTGAGCAAAAGTGCTGCTCCAGCATGACTATAGTTCTTGAGAAATGCCTTACCTGTCCTGATTTGTTGGCTAATGCTGCTCGTTCAACAGGACGATCATGAAAGGCTTTTCCAATGATATGCTCATCTTGCTGTTAAATACAAGGCAGAAATAACAGCCTGACACAGTTACATATTACTTGAATGCCTGACACACACTAACAAAAATTACACAAATGTAAATTAAGGTACATGATCTCTATGATATATGAATCTACTCTGGAATAATAAAAACATGCACCACATGATATGTGATTCTGACTCTGGTATCTCCAATCATTATGTGCAATGATGCAATGATGATGATGAGGATGATGATGACGATGAAGTCTTGTGAAGTGTGATATATCAATACTACATCGCACACATATCCACACGTGCATGCACAAACACCCACAGATATACATACATAGGTAGTCTGTTTGGTGGAACACATATCATTTAGGATCTAGTGTTACTTTTTGTGGACAGTCATACAATAATTTAGAAACAATTACGGGAGCATAATAAAATTTAAAAACTGACAAACTTGACAATGCCGGTAATATAGAAAAAGATAATATTGATCAAATTGGTACATGGCACACTGGACCTACCCTAGTGGTACAAAGAAGACAATATTGATCAAATAGGCAAATGATGCCCTTGCAAAGAGTTACAACTGTTAGCTTATTTATGTTTCAGATAGTTCCAACTGCCTAAAATATAGTGTATTGTTTGAAATTTGTTAATGTGGATGATTGTTACAATGAGGATGCTGATGATAATGGTGGTGTGGACGTCAATTATGATGACATGGATCCTGGATGTACTGAAGAATGATATAAATCTTGTCTTCTCTTCTCACCTCCAGCCTATCTCTAAGCTTCCGGCGCAGTTCCCAGTTCTCTTTACGCAGACTAAGGATATTCTCCCTGTTCTTCTTGATAGCATACTGCGAGGACTCAAAGTATGCCTTTCTGTCTCCCTCTAATGTTAAGAAACAAGTTGATTAAGTTCTATCATATCACATCAGCACACACCATTTATTTCATTTTCTTCCCAAAACTGCATGTGTAATACCAACAGCTATATATTGTGTTAAACATCTGAGTCATATTTTAATTATTTGAAAGAACATGTATGTACATAAAAACCATTTGCTATCAAGTAAAAAAAAAAGTAATTCCTTGTTTTCATGAACAATACAGTAACACTGGCTCTGTATGATCTTACATGAAACTTACAAGCGAAATTAATTGTTACAATAAACGCATAAAACTTTTTATTGCATCCCTCATAAAACACTCCATGATTCTATATAAGTAGAGATGCCAAGTTACTTTGGATTCCAGTAGACATTTCGTGCCCATCTATGCTGAACCGCTACAGATTTCTTACCCACTGTCAAAGTAAAACAGAAAATTTATATAATAATTTAATCTAGAAAGCTTTTTTGCCACGTGAAGGAGCTGTACGTGCAAGAAAGAGTACAAACGAACCTACAGTAAACAATACAACAAAGAAGAACAAATGGCAACAAACGAATTACTACGTGGTAAACATAAACGAAGTATATGGATGAAAATGGTGAACAATATATGTTCACCTGATTATGAAAGATAAATTTCCTAAAAGGTACGTGGTTTTCGAAGTCTTTCAAGCCTTCTTACCGATTAGAGCGATTTTCGCCTTGAGCTCCTCAATTTGTTCTGAAATGGGTCGTTCGACCCCACCCCTGTTTCTTGAGGACATTTTCGGGCACCAGTGGGTTTTCTACAGCTCGTGTAAAGCTCGGCCACCGGAGAGTTGTGTTTACACTTTCGGTTTCCATAGTGTTACGCATGCGTAGAGGCACATTCTTCGCCATCCGGTGTCATCCGATAAGAAAGCAATCTGAAATGAATTCTGAATGTTAGTAGCTTATAATCGACATTGCAACAGAAGGAATCGATTCTATAATCTTTGCATAAAAAGGCTTAATCAACTAGATCAATTAAAATTTTTGGTATACTTCTTAAATGATTTAGCTGCGCCGTGCCGGAAGTTGTCACCTAGGAAACCAAAAGCCATTTTGGCCCAAGTAGCGGCTGTGTTCCAAGACTGAGCACAATACTTCGCCTCTTGCTAAATATATTTATAAAGAAAGCAAGATGGCAACACGAGGTATTCCACCTGGTCCTTTCACACACACGGCACCTGGGGATCTAGGTGCTCACCGCGAAACGATGCTAGAAAATGAACTTCTTCTGCGTGTGAGTTAAGTTGCACAGTAGATATCACAGGATGAGTAATATTTTTAAAGTAAAATTTAAAGCTATATAGTGGTTCTTCCAAAAATAGCTATGGCGCACAAAAGATGTAAATAACTTTTAATTGAGAACTCATTTTTTCTCTTTTCGCTTAGCGTTAATGGCGTCAAGACTTTCCTAGGACAGAACAAACGTGCGTACGTTTATTTTCCGACCAGACTGGAGAATTATAATTTATCATAAAGGAGCTAATTAGAGTGATACGCAAAACTGCAATATCTAATTATATCAATTATATCTTTTTATCTGAACATTTGAGCTGTGATAACAACACCTCTCTTGTATGAAGAAGAATGAAAAAAGCTATATATATATAGCTTGACGTATGTATATAATACAAGATGAATACTATCATTCAGCACTTAAATGGCTGTATGTACTGTTTCAGAACAAGTTAGCTTTGCCCAAGTCAAGAGCATTCAGCTTGCCAGGGGCAGGATTTACATATGGCAGACCTAATGAGAAACGAGTGTACACGGCTGGTGATGGTGAGGAACATATTTAGTTAAACATTGTACTATACATGCAAATTTTAGTAAGAATATATATCTTAAGTCAATATGATTACTTCTATATAAATATTTTGACAGCATGCACATGTTTTTCCCACTTTTAGGCACATACACGCTTTTCTCCCTCCCCCTAGCTCTCTATAGCTCTCTAGCTCTCTAGCTAGCTCTCTCTCACACACACACACATATTTAAACAATATGTTAATGCATATATAGGCATGTGTCCTTGAACACACCTATCAGAAACAAAATCTGATCATACGTAATTCATAATAGGTAGATTAATTTCAAATCACAATTTCTTTCTTTCTTGGGAGAGCCTATTTTTTTTAAATTTATTAAACTGCTGGATTTTGAATTTACAGGTCTCATCAACAATCAGCAATGATATAAAAGCCATGTACTCTAGTTCCTATACAATAATTTAATAGCATAACCAGGGCTTATGCTTACACAAAAAATTGCATACAGTACGCATTAAAAGTTCGGAGGACCCCTTCAGTTTTCGTCAATGGGGTCCCCTCCAAAGCTGGGCGAAGAACAGGGACCTCTTAAAAATTTGAAGAAGGGGTCCCCGGGACCCCAAAGAATTTAGCCTTAGCAGAAGCCCTGGCATAACAATTAGAAGACCACTTTTCCTAGACAAATGAGTGATGGAAACTAATCTTTTTCCCTTTGTTGAACTTTGCTTTTTTTTCTATACTATGTTTGAAGAAACGAAGTATTTCTTCTCTTCAGAAGAATTTTTGGACTAACAACATATACTTGGATGATTTATATTCTGTCATACAGGTGAAGTGTAGTAATTTTGTCCTAGGTGATTTAATGGTGCTTCCCTGTGTCCCAGCATTAAGAGGGTGGTACGGCTATGTGAATGACCTTCCAAGTAGAGCACGAAGAATACCGGACCGTGACTTCAAGACATTAAACCAATGTGCTTTGTCAGCCGGTTTGGTCACAACAAATGAACACTTTGACTACAGAGCAAATCATGACATTCGCTGCAAGCCAAAAGACCAGATAAAGAAGGGATATCGAAGATTTCCACCATGGATGGTGTTTGGTATGCCTTCACGGTGAGATCCTTTGTTGTTCCTATATGAACAGAAAAATTCTGGAAGCTCATTGAGTTGTCAAAATATTGTATAATTGTCAGTATCATAAGAATTATAACTGCCATACCCCATGATATGAAAAGTACCATCTAGTGTTTAATGAGCATTAGTGTTGCTGATATATTTTACTTGGTCATGTTATTGATAGATGTCTTGCATAATCTTCACCCATATGCCGTTTGAATCTTGATGAAAAACAATATAGGCTGCCATCTTCCATAACTCCATATCGAATTCCACCTCTTACAAAATTATCTCCTTAATCAACTTGACAGACACAGTCAAATATGCAAACACAAATATTTCCTCATCAACAAAAGAGTTATCATGGCAACACATACATATGTAGCTGTCACCTGCAGACAATCTCTTATGCTGATGACAGTCTGTTTTCCTCTACCAAACAACTTCCAACTGCATTAACATTAATAATGCCTATTAGAAGCTGTGTGCATTACATGCTTTATACAGTCCCGAGACTGAGTCAGTAAGTGGTTAAATGTCTGCAGACAAGATCACACAAGGACCAGGATGTGTAAATTTGATACCTCTAGCTGTCACATGAGGTCAATAGACCAGAAGTGGTAAAAGACTCATAGTCTCAGTTGTCACAATGCTGCAGGCTAAGAAGACAGATCTTGGTGGTGTCAGTGGCAGCAGTGATAACAGTGATGATCATAATAAAAATTTAGATGTTGGAAATTTAGGTTATGGAGGGAGAAGAGTGGGGCTATTATAAATGCATGATGCTGAGGGTGATGGAAATGAATAAAACTCTTTCAGGCCATCCACACCTATCTTTGAGATTCTGGAGCACAAATTTCAGGACAAGTGGATAACACAACGCTTTAATCAGTTGGCAATGCGGCGCAGAGAGGAGGAACATGTGAGTAGAGTGATGACCCTTGACTCAGTAAGGGATGTTACATGCATGTACACTTTTATACACCCATGTAGACACATATGCAAACATATTTACACATATGCATGCATACTCATAAATGTATGATCACACACACACGCACGTTCTGTTCAGGATATTTGTAGTGCTAATTGTGGTATTTTAGGTGGGTAATGAACTTTTTTTTAAAGGTGGATCAGGGGTAAATCTAAAAAAAAAAATTCAAAATAAACAGTACATTCTTAAAGTATGCACCAAACTTTTTTCAAACTTTTACTTAATAAATTGTTTTATTCCATTTCAAGGAGGTAGCTGATTTCATCTATTTACAATTTTGCTGTTGTTTATAGATTTCTGGGAATTCATCTGTATCATCAGTGAGTTAATGATACATTGTCAGTGAACCTTTTGGCTTTCACCTCTTCTAAAATTAAAAAAGTCCAAACTGTTACTATGCCTGGCTTTACTTGAATTCTCTGCATATAGCTGCTTAATTTTGCGTAGTTTTCACATTTGTATTCTGTAAAGAAAAAAAATGTATAAATGTGAAGTTACTTTATTTTAAGCATATTTAAATCAGCTTGAAGTTTGCATTTATAAAAGTTGACCTTTTTGAAGTTTTAAAAGTCTCTAGTGTAGCACTTATTTTAGGAAGTTTCAGCCTCAGATACATTACTGACTGAAAACATATGCCTGAGTTTGCAGGCATAGAAAAAGCTCAGTTTTGTTTAGCATTTGAAATATTTGTCTGCTTAAGATCAAAATTTCAGCAATGGTTCTAAAACATTAAGTACATATTTTGTTTTAAAAATCAGTCAAAGAAAATGGGCATTTTATGCTTATAAGTGTTTTCGATGATAACAAAAATAAGAATGCACTGTGGCCATGTCAAAGAATGTAGCAGTTAACACTGAACATCTTTTGCTTTGCCTCCTCTGTTTGAAGCATATATGTGCTTTGCTTTCTGAGATAGTGAACCAGCAGATTGCATCTTTGTGTAACACAGTCATAAACAAGCTTGTCATCTGTGCTTATACTTGACATCTGTGTGATACTATAAAACATCTATCCTGTACATGTTTGTCCATATTACTTTCCTTAAAACTGTGACAAATTGGGTGATACAATCACTGCTGATAAACATAAATTCTCTGAAGCAAAGGATGAAGTCAGCTGGAAAATGATCTTCTAGTCTTTGTACAAAATCATCATGCAGTCATCTTTTACCTGCCCTAGATATCTTCTTAATAAATTCCGCAGTGATTAGAAGTGACATATTTGATGAGATTACTTAAGGTTTTGTTGGTTTTATGTTTCTGCTAGAACCCAGCACAGCTTCATGAATTAGCTTGAATAATGCATTTATGAATATCTGTTTGTTTACACACCAGCAAGTCACCAGCTCTTTAAATCATATCTGCATTGTAAAAATTTCCATTTTCAGGATGAACAATTTTAATTTTGAATAGTTTCTGTATTGAACACCAAGTCATTTTTTGTTTGGAGCAGTCCTCTCATTTTTCCTCATCATTATGTTAAAAGTCAAGAAGGTAAAGCCCTAATTTCATTAGCAGTGTATGGTTTTAAGGTAGTCTTCTTATCCTGAGTGATCTCATTGATGAAAGCAGCTTTTACCAATGAGTAGGCTATTGAAAGCAGGTTGATTAACAGTACTAGCTGGTGACATGAGTGATGGTTACTGTAGCAATGCAGGTTGAATATGGTTGGTGTCAGTGTTGGTTCAGTACTGTCAGTGATTATTGATTACTGTATCAGTGCTAGTTGATTATTGTGAGTGTTCTTGATTACTTAACAATGTTGTTGATTAATGCTTATAACAGTACTGATTAAGTATACTGTGAGTTTTGATTACATGTTTCCTTCTTTCCAAGGGTAAGTGCCTTCTTATGTAATGTGCTACATAAATTGGTGGTGATAATAGTTGCAACAGGGACAGCAGCTTTAACTCACGAACTTGAATCTTTTGGAAACTTAAGTCTCACTCACCTGCAATGGAGTATGCTTGCAAATTACAGAGATAATCAAGAAACAGAATGTGTCCACCAGAAGTTATACTTGCCAGTACATGCTGTCTTGGTTTTCTGTACTCCTGTCTGCTTTATTTGAAGATCTGACACAGGCATTTAATTATTATTGAGATCTAATATGAAAAAAGGACATTGCTTAAAGGGGCACATGATCTGTTACAGAAAAAGAAGAATTGTATGGGATACAACACTCGAGCAGCAAAACTACGCACCTTTCAGAATCCAGTTGATGAGCAAGCACCCTGGCAGATGCCTCGCTTTGCAAAGTCGGTGAGTACTCATGCAGGTTGTGTCCCAGAAAACTAGAGAATCCAGACATTGTTTTTGTTTGCACATGCATGTGCACTCACATACCCACAGGCATATATATATATCTTGGGAAACGGAGGACACTAACCCTGTGATGCCAGTTTAATGCCTGTAATATGGCATACTGACACAGCTGTGGGATGATTCCTTAGAGGCTGAGAGAGGCAAGGCACTAAGAGGGAAAAGTGAGCTTGAATTTGCTACAACCTTTAGTAATAAATAAAATTTGTGTTTATCTGTAATATTTTTGATAAAAACTTTTCCTCATGTGTATCAGTATTGTCATGTTTATTAGATATCTTAAATATCTGAGTAAGTTACAAAGCATCTTCTGGTAACCCTAGTACCCCAAATTTTTCTTATTTTGCAGGCCATGCCTCATCTTGAGACATTCCGCAACTCAAAGGCCAAGAAAGATGCCTTCGAAAACTTTGACCTTGATCGAGTTAGCAGGAAAGGCACTCTGGGCCAGGGCGTGTATGAAGAAGCAAAAAAAAATTAACTAGTCTTTGGGTGCATTTTACAGTGCTTGCTGAGTCCGTTCCTACTTTTAGAAAGAAGGTCCAGGCTTGCACAGCTGAGCTTGGGAAGGCATGTCCTGTCTCAAAACAAAGATGCTGAAAAATTATAGAGAAAATTAAATAGGATTCTCCACAGGCTTTTAAGCTTGTACATTTTTGTTTCAATTCTAGTTATAATTTACTGATATATATATAAAACAATAAGCAGTATTATGGAAAGATTGCTTTTTCTGGCAGTTGTTGAGCCTGTTTTCAGAATGTTGTTTTTATGTATTTATTTATAAGGAACTATTTTTACTTGATGCCTTGATATTTTCATGGAAATACTGCTGCCTGCCTCTAACCTGCTGATTTTGACTGTCGATTTTTATTCCAGAGGCTTTGCCATTTGAAAATGTCATTCCTTTGATATTGTATCTTCCTGATCTCTATAGCTATATATTGCTCAACCCCTGTTTGATTAAATATCATTTTTGTGGTAATAGATTAGCAGACACACACACATGGTTCTCCAGCAAGCCACTGTTTTTGTTTTTTTTTGTAATGTGGCATAGTCTGAAGGAAGAGAAATATTTACAGAAGTCATAATGTTCTTTGAAAAGTTAAAAGTTTGTCTCTTTCTAAGTAATTAGTAGAAATAATTCTTAAACAAACTAAAATAGTGAGATAGTACAGCATTTAGCTTCAATTTTAAATCTTGAAATATTCTTTGGTTCACAATATGCCAAGCACAACCTTATATGTAATAAGATTACTATGATCATGGATTACTAATTTACTAGATTACTATAAGATACTAAAGACAGATACATTTGTTCTTGAGAATGACGTCTGTTAAGAACCATGGCTCTGTGACAAACATCACACCGAGAGAGTAATTTGTTGATATAAATGCTACAGATATTGCATTACTGTACAAGCCCTAATGCCACCATCACAAACAGATTGCAGGCTTCGGAAAGAAAATCAAGCATTAGCTACTCATATCAATACAATGGCTATGTACTTGGATGAAGAGTTTGGTAGAAATGCGCCCCTAAAGATATGGCTCAATGCCAAAAGATAGACAGCTTCAGGTGAAATAGCATGTATACACTGCAAATAATAAATATGATCTTAAATATGCTGACTATTGTACTTATTTTAAAGGACATTAATGATCCAGCTCTAGAATTTTTGTATGCCAAGGCTTCCACAGTATAGATTGATACTTATCTTCTTACGCTTATGAGAGAATTTATTGAAAGCCAGTGGATCTCTAGATGTGGCAGATGAAATCTGCCTCCCTTCTACACAAATGAAAAATAAAGTTCAGGTTATGTTTTGGAGCTATTAATGGATGACATAACTATTAGAAAAAAGAAATTTAAAAGACTTTTAATGCATGGTGTATGAAAATAATTTATTTGTGCTCAGCACAGTTTGTTGGAAAGCATGGTGGTTAAGATCTGCAGACCTAAAGAAAAGTTATATATATTTACAGGGTTATATAGCAAAGGAGGAAGTTGCATTCATGTTCATTTTGAATATCTTTCATCTTAGCGCGCTACATTTGTTGGGTAAGATTGGATGTACCTTGGTCTAGTCTTTAGCTGGAGACAGCATAGTAGCAGAACAACTAGCATCAGTAATCAGTCTGAGGGCAAACTTTAGTTAAACAAAGAATAAATTGAAAGTTAATTAGTGACAATGATTTTCCGTATCCAACAAGCTACATCTAGAAATGAAAAGGCCTGCCTTGTAAGCAGTTAAAAAAAAAGTCACAGTTACATGATTATAAATGAATATGAAACAAGTATAATCTAGGTTCTTTCCTATTTTCTTGCTGTTCACAATAATTGTCACACTGTTCCAAGTTTTTTTTCTAGACAATGTTCACAGAGTGAGTGGGCAAGTGAGAGAGAGAGAGAAATCTGTGGAATAGCACCTCAGGTTACTAATTGTAGCTTGGCCAAGCAGTCTTACTTTACCTGGTTCCTACAACTGAAAGAACTGGAGAGTTATTAATGTAGATGGTGTACGCACAATGAATGGGTGAGTGTGTGAGGCAAAGTAAGATGTTAAAAGATGTAAAATAGCACCTTAAGTTAACAATTCTAGCTAGACTGAAGTCACTTCCTATAGCTGATGGAACTCAAGAGGTACAATTTCTATTTACATTGTTTCTTTGGTATAATAATTTATGCATATTTTAGCATAAAAATGTGTACATAATTGAAAATGTCAGTCTCAGCTTAGGTTGCACAGGTTAGATGTCGACTTTAATAATTTGAACACATCTATGAAAGAACGATAAAGAGGAAGAACCACTGTCGTTGTGCTTACAATTTTACATCACTTTCACGCATGAATCATATGCAAGTATGTATAAAAGTTGTGCATTCATGCAAGCACAGTCACTCATGCATTTATTGTATGATCATCCATTGTGCTGACTCAGAGGAGATGCTAATGAAAACTAGAAATTTAGTAAACAATGATGATGATAATAATAATACTAGAAATAGCAACAAACAGATTAGAAATGTTAGACAATTAGACACAGAACCAACATCTTGAACAAAGAAACAATGAAGCAACTGTCACAATCAAAATGATAGAGCTGGAGAGGACCTGCTGCTTTGTAGTTCAACTTCAAAACGAAAACTTGAGGCTTATATAAAGCAACATCTGGACTCCATCATCTACTTATTCTAGCTAAGACATGGTAAACTCTTTAGGTAACTGCCTGCAATGTGCACAGTTTTCCTTTATCATTAGCAAAGATTTATGAAGATGAAAGTTGCAGAAACACAAAGAAGGATCAAATACATCAACAAATCTTAAGTTCCAGTAATACAAATCTTTTATTTTTCTATGAACTTGGCATCAGGTCAGGATGTGTTCAGGTACACAACACAAAGTATTTATCAGCAGTATCAATAAAAATTACAGAATCATAGTTAAATAGTTTTATTGTTCTTTGGGAAGAGCAAATGCAAACAAAATGTCCTCCAAAAATACTCTAGCTTTTCTTAAAAATAAATAATACACATTGAGAATAAAGGGAGTATAAAATAAAACAAATGTAAAAATATAAATTTGTACATCACTAGTATATTGCTGCTTAACTGATTCAGGACATCAGGTTGTAGATATTGATTACATTTACATTCACAGTGGCAACAATTTTGTGATTAAGTCCATAATGCAACATAACACCATTGGCTGAATATAACCAAACCATTAAATGGGCAAGTTAAAAACACACACTTCCAAATGAATCACCTTGAAGCATGAGCAGACATAGGATTTGTATTCAAAGTGCTGGAGATGAACTGATGGCATATAGAAAAGAATGAAAGACACATCTTAAACGGATAAGAAAAGGTTTTAAAAAATGTGATTGACAATTCTCTCTGGCAAGATTTCCTCCTTGATCTGCAGTTTCAAGAGTCATGTGGTAACATGAACTCACTGTCTCTGACCATCTTCTGATTTATGTCGTTAGAAGGGTCCAAAGAATTCAGCTGGTATCCTGCCACATAGAGATGTCTGGCTTCATCAGTGTTGATGTCTGTGGCTGTTACTGGTCTGGCACAAAGTCTGTTTTTAAGCCTGAACTCTCTGTAAAAGCCTCCAGATTTAGACCACCTTTTGCATGAAAGGATACATCTTCCTTGGACACCACTGTTGGTATCATCAACCAAGCTGCCAACATCCTTATCAAATGTCTCTTGGTTTTTCTTGCAAACTTTGTCTGACCGACTTGGCGGACCTAGGATTGGTGCATTGTCCAGGCAGTTTGTTGCATCTGTTTAAAGAAGTTATAGCACTGCAGACAGGTCTTGAAGTAGCCTTGCTTAATGAGTTTTTATAAGTCTTCTGGACAGGAATTTTCTGATTTAAGTTTCTTGACCACTGCTATGCTTGATGTAAAATCTGCTTGGTAAGCCTAGTGGAGAATTCTGTGGATGCCACCAGCTTTCCTCAGCTAACACCCCATCATCTATGTCAGAGAGAAAGATGAGTTTGGGCTGCTTGCTTTGGTGAATACAAGAGTTGCTGCCAGGTAGTGTTGGGCTGCAGCTCTCTTTCCTGCTCGTTTCTGGGAGGCGTAAGCCCTAATCTGACTGAATATTACTCCCTGTATTTCTGAGAAGCTTTTGGTGCTCAGCTCTTGGTCAAAAAAGTGTAACCTGAGTGGGGACGTATTGCTTCACCTGACAAACTGGTGTTGTTGAAATGCTTTCTTTGTCAATTCCAATCCTCTCAGAAACATTTTGGCTATATTCTTTGGACGATGATGTGACGGCAGACAACAGGCTATTGTTGTTTGTGGCAATGAGATCATCAAGCAAATCCAGTGGTAATAAGGTGGTAAAGAAACTGCTTTCCTCTCCACTTGTAAGATCCTCTGATGGTTCAGTTTTGGGTGAAGCAATGGCGTTGTAAGTGAAGCTATTGTTGTTAACAGGATAGCTTGCATGGGGCCTCTGATTCAGCACCACTGAATGACACAGTGGATACACAGCCAAGGCATTCTGAAACAAGCAATGTGTTATGAAACATGTTAATCTAAAACGCATTTGGGACCAGCTGAGCATGATAGGGCCCTCATGGTACAGAGTTATCCATGGAACTGATCCTTCCATGTGCTAATGAAGATTTGTATAATTTGCAAGCACACATAAAAGCATCTACACAAAAGTGTATGATATGCCTACACAAACACACTCTTTCTCATATATCCATTAATTATATATGATTATTGTCTTAGGCGAGTATGCAAAACCTTTCAAAAGAACAAAAAGTTAGTACCAGCCCAGTTATTTAGTCATAAATAAATTTGATTTTATTCACTCAGTCTTAATTTTCTGGCTGTCCTGGATTCAGATCTTGTCTCAGACATGCTGTTTTCTCTGCTGGCTTGACATAAAAAACCGATTCACATCCCCTTTTTTGAATCAGCCAATTTCTTAACAGTATAAACCAAAAACTATTAAAAGAAGCCTTAAACTAGCCAAATTATTTTAAAAGACTTGAGTTTCATCAGTTTCATCTTGTCACAGATGCAAGCAAATAATGCACATTAATTTATAAAGTACAAGCCTCTGAATATTACAATTCTCACCTGCATTTATATAAAGAATTTCAGATTTCACTTTTTGTGATGTCATATCATAAAAGTAGCTTGTATTATCATAAATTTATTGCAATGCCCATTTGGGATGTGTTCAAACCTCTCAAACTGTCTTTGAATCATGTTAGATGAGAATTTATGTCAACTGACATGTACTATAAAAAATGAATTTAAAAATAATATAAAGCATATGAAAATACATTTTTTGAGAAAATAATGATAGCGATATATTCTAGTAACTTTATCACCCAATAACTGTGAACTTAATTTAATGTTTGACTGCGGTTAGTATTTTGGTGAAAACTGCATTATCAACACTTGTGTCAAATTTTTACTTGAAAATAGTGAAGTACCAACCTTTATTTTTAAATGAAATTAGACATGTGATTTGCTTTTTTTTTTTGACTGACATGATAGACTATGGATTAATGCAGACACTTATCATAAGACAGTGGGTAGGGAAAAGGGATTGACAATATGTAACCATGGTGTTGTCTGAAGTTCATAATATATATTTATAACAAGCCATACAAGGCATGCAATAGTCACGTAGGTCTCCAGGCAAAGGTGAGATCACCAGGGTGGTCTACTGGCACAGTACTAGTATTTATCTGTATAGTTGCTTTAAGGTGGGTTTTTTCCAACAAGCTTGCTTAACCTAATTTTGGAGAGGAAATTTTCTTGTTTCACCTCAGGATCCAGAAAATTAGGCAGTATAATAAAATAAAATGTGTGGATATACACACACAAAGAAGCTGTAACACTGCACACAAGGCATTAACAAAGACAATACCAATAAGTAAAATGTTAAACATGCAAATACATAACAACATTAACTTAATTATAACCATCTGTAAACAACACACACACAAAGAGAATACCAGTAGATAGAAGACTGATCCCCAGACAGAAGATAATAAATAAGGAAACCACTAATATATCAGAAATTTGTCTTAACTGATGTTTGTGTAAAGCAAGTCTGAATACTTGCTGGCATCACCAGCAGCATATATTTGACAAGATAAACAGTATACTCCCAGGCTGCAAAACTAGTGGGGTAGTAGTGGGCCCCACTTGTGTCTAGTATAGGCTTTTATTCTGCTTTATTTCCCACTCCACAAGCTGTACACACTGACTGGTGTATAGGCATGAAGCACAAAGCATAAGAAAGTGAAATCTACACTAAATAAGCAAACACAAAGCATATATTTAAAGCGGTCTGTTACAGTAAAGGAATCTGTTATTGCGAATCAACCTGTTATTGTAAAGTGCTTACTAAAAATAAATCACACAAAAATATAATTGTTTTACTGCCACTTGAAACTAAAGACAAATGATGACATTAATCTGAGTAAACCTATTTTACACATCCTTCTTTATTTCAGTCATGCATAGAATGAGGTCAGCAGAGAACAAAAAAATAAATAAAGCTACACACATTGTAGTTTGAAAGAATCTAAAATGATTAATTAATTAATGTGCACATTGAAAAAAATAATTAAAAGGGATTTCTTGAAAAAAGATAAATGCTGCAAAATTAGTATCAAAATTTCATTTTTTTCAAATTTGGAACTTCAGTTGTAGAATAAAGAAGTCAAAACTCTTTTGCAATCCCTTACACCAGCAAAAAAAAAAAAAAAAAAAAAAAAAAGAAAGAAAGAAGACACGAAAAGAAAAAGAATGCAAGACGAGCAAAATAATAGACAGGAAGAAATTGAATAAACAATAAAAATTTCTTAAAAAGCATAAAAATAAATAAAATTAGAGATAGATGTCGGAAGGAAAAACTACAGGTTAACTGGCTCAAGCTGTTCTTTCTTTCGAAAAGATGAAACAGACATTAACTAAATTGATCTCAGTGAGACTGCAGGTTTGGTTTGTTTAATAAGCTAAAATGGGTTTGTGATTGAAAACTAGTAAATACCTTTTGATAGGTCTTCATGACTTTAGACTTTGGAATGCTATACTATTATAACATATTAAAACAGAAGATCTCTTAAATGTCTCAGTACTTTACAAAAACATTATGGATGCGTTGGTAAGATCACATAGCGTAACCTTTTTTTGAAAATCAAAGAGGAACTGTCAGGCTTTAAGTATGCCCCTTGGTGATTGGTAATGAATAGAACTGAATCAAAAGATTCAGCGCTTTACTGTTACCTCGCACTGCACCTACTACTCAAAATCAAGCTGAACTAGATTCTCTGAGTGCTATTTATGGTGCACTTTCGCTGGCAGCATGTGCAGATAAAACAAATGGTGCAGGGTCACAGCACACAGTCATCCGATCCAAGCAGTGGATGGTGGGGTGGGAGAAATCAAATACCTGATGTGCACATGTATGGGAGCTACTTTTTGATGGGTTCATAGCGAGTGGCTAAGCTCACGTAGGCTCGACCATTGGAATCAAACCATATCTGTAACAAAAACCAAAACGTTGAATCCATTGTACTCAGCTGTGCAGAGAAAAGTCAAGTTAAAGTGAGATGAGAAAATTGTTGAAATGAAGAACAGACTAATACGTAATACTGGTCAGTGACATCTGGGTTGTCTCTGTACATTTCCAAGTCCTATTGTTAAAATCCTCTTGATCTCTTATTTAAAGTCAGGCAATTCATCCCTAGGACAGTCTCAAAGATGAATATGGAAAATAAATAAACAATGGTCTATTATAACTTTTGTCATTTTTGCTTAAATATTGTTTGCTATCAAAAGTATTTTTAAGAAACCCCAGTGTGATCTATGTAATTGTTTCTGCTTTTTCATCTGCCAATGAAAAGAGCAGCCTGCTTCCATTGTAGGATATAGCACTAACAGATACTGTAATTTGTTTGCTAACAATGTCTTAGTTTAACAATAGCAAAACTAAAAATCATCACCTACAAATGTATAAGCCAACAATTTGCAAGATGACCAGATGCTGTAATTATTGCTAGGAAGAATATCAATAAATGTTAAAGGACTAGAATTCAACAACACAGATGTCAGAATAGTGCAAGGATGCATTGACATTGTGATGGTATTAGCAAAGAGGAGAGCTTGGAATATATGTTAATTAGGCACAGTGTGAGGTCCCAGTTTTTACCTCATGGTGATATTTAGGCAAAAAATAGCAGATGGATATTTACGAACAATTATGGAAATAGTATCATCCACTGACCGTTACTGATTGAGTGATTCATTAGAAAAAATGTTGGACCTCACTATAGTCCTTTAACTATCTTAAACATAAGAATCTCTCTTTCTAAGCACCAAAGATTATATGCATTGTTAGTCTGGACTTCTCCACAAAATGCACCCTTAAAGTATAAGTATTATTAAATCATCATCCTACTGTATTTTCTAGCCACTGTTAGTGCCTCCACAAAACTCCTAGCGAGATCAAAATCTGGTTTTGAAAAAGCAAGCAAGAATTAATCTTTTTCATGTCTTAGTATTATTTGAAAAATGGTACTTTGACATCTTCAAAGTATCTGGCTTGATATATGAGATGTCATGTGGTACACAGGGAAAACTAACTGGGCAGAATTACACATGATCATTATAGGAACCTTGAGATCAAGGCTTTCTCCATAAACATTCAGATTGTCAGCATCATTTTAAACTCCAAATTACTTCTTCTGGGAAAATCATGAACTGCTGTGACAGCACATTCAAGTGTGATTGCCATCTACTGCTTGCTGTCTCTGTTCCTGTCTACAAATGGGGCAAATAGTACCAAGTCGCATGAATGTCTGTTTGTGGTATGCATATAACAGCAAATATGCCCCAAACTGACTGAACTCTGGAGCTAAGCATACATTTTGTTTTTAACATAAATTTGTGAAAAGAATCCATGCTGAGTAGTGTGTGCATTTATGAGCAGAATTTGATCAAGTTTGGCCAAATCAACCGAAGTATGAAATAAAAACAACTGTGCCTTGCATCTTAAGCCTATGTTTGGACTTGCTGGATTAAGTGGCATGATTCAGTAGTCTTCTAGAAATGGAAGCGCTGGGAATTACTGATGGCAAACATGACCAAGAGTGACAGACTTCTGCTAGTGCAAAAAAAATGTTATTAATCTACTTCTGTCTCTTTAAGTCCATTTCATTTAAATATTCCTCTGAGACCATGCTAAGGAAATATACAACTGCAACATTGATGTTATTCACACATAAATCTCTGACATATACCATGCTATTTTTTGTGTCCTGGTATTGTCTACTGTAAAACTACTTTGTTAGTGGGAGCTAAGCACCAAAAATAGCTAAAAACAACAAATAGCAGGTTTTGTAAGTTAGGCAAAAATCAAGCTGACTGAATCAATAAAACCGTACTGGTGTTTCTGGGCTAGCCACACCAAAAGCTGCATTGGCCACAGGGGTCGCTTGTCCTGCAAGCTGGTTGGAGTGAGGGTTTTGCTGCTTGGTCCCAACTCTTGCCTTCTGAGCTGGGTTAAGTTCTAGTAGGTCCTGTGGGTCCATACTACTTTTGGCTGATTCCCACTTCATGAAGTTCTTCTTGTTGCAAACGTCAGCTGTCATACGGCTGTTCCAGAACTTCAAGTAAGATGTAGTTGGCATCTGGGTGACACAGCTGCTAGAAGCCAGTTCATGGCAGCTGTGTCTACCTGCTTCTCCTGACACAGTGGCAGGTCTTGTGAGCTGTGTTTGTGGATCACCTGCTCGTACCTCATGGACAGTGGTTGTCCTCCGAAACAGCCTTCCCTTCTGGCGCCGGCCAGTTGAATTTTGCGCCAGCGCTTGAACTTTCTGAGTGGAGGAGTGACATTGTTTGGACATACCAAGAAGCTGAAAGGTGGCAGGCAGATCTGGCTTTGTTGTTGTTCCCTTCAATCCTCCATGCACTTGAGGGGCATAACCTTTTGAGCTCACAATGATCTGCTTTAGATAATTATAGGGCTCACTCATCTCAAACCCCTTTTCTGAGGCCCCGTGGGTGTGCTGTTCAGTTCTTGCTACACTGTTTGGCTGTAGGTAGCCAAACATGGTCTGAGAATGATACAGCATTTCTGGCCTGAATGGTCTTAACGGAACACTGTTGGTGGCAAGCATGAAGCTTTGCAGCAACCACTCACACTGGCAAGATGGCTCCCTGCTAAGCTGACATTTGGGAAGGCCATTAGCATCCATCTCCATCATATCCACAGCTTTGTCACCAATGTGGTATCTTGCAACCAGACCTGGAGTATGTGGACAGGGTGACATGCTTGCAACCTCCATCACCTTTGGTTCCTCCTGCAGTGCTGCTTGATCTTCACAATCCCTGTCTTCCTCTTTGGGCTACATATGAAGGAGACCAACAAGCACCTTAAATAACATTACTAGTGCCACCTCACATTTTTTTCTGCCCCCCCCCCCTTTTTTTAAACAGTTTTTGCTCTTTCTACTACCTTGCCAATAAAAACATTCACCATTTTTTGTTGTCCCTTTCCCTTTAAGGAAAAAAACAATGCACTAGAGAAAAGAAAATAAGCCATGGGGCTGACATCTTCATTTGTTGACAACTCTATTATTGGCTTGAAACTAGCAAAATGGTGTTTTTATCTTCTTCACTACAGATTTTCTGTTGTAAGACATGAGTCAGTTTTAATGGACTTTTGCTCATAATACATCACACGTCAGTTATTACATACTGGCTCTTGCAAGTGGCATACTTACTAATCCTTTTTCCCCTTGTTGTTCTGTGTGTGTATGTGTGTGTATGTGTGTGTGAGAGAGAAACCACCTTAGATGGTTTAAAAAGCAGTTTACAGCCTTCAAAACTAACAAAGAAAATGATTCAGAATAAAAAATTTCATACATGCTTCAAGAATCAGGTAATGAATAGCAATAAAATATATTCCAGTAAGGGCCCTTGAAAACATCTGTGACAATATTAACAAGCAAAGAAAATATGATGATGAGCAGATTATCACTATATCAATTTACATGACTTCAGAAGAGCTTCCATAAAAGAGAAGATCATTAGAACTAATGCTTATGAAGCCGGTAAGAAATCTTTACAAATGAAAAGCCAAGGTAAAGCATCAGCATACCTTCTCAACTGGACACATATCGTTGAATGTATTGAATGTTTGGCAAAGTTTTATATAAGTCATATAAAAGATTTGCGAAGCATCATCTTGTAGTAAAAAATGTCATGTTAAGAATAATGAGAAACTTTGGCAATTTGCTCTCAGTGTGCTAAGTAATTAAAAATGATGAAACACTTGACAATTCGCTATGAGTGTGCTAGGTAAATAAGTTTGGTTTTGGAAATGGGACAAAAGAAATCACATACCTTACCCCTGCAGAAGTATTCTGCAACTTAAAATACATCTGAAGTGAAACCAGGCAAACAAAACTGTTACTTGGATTTAGAAAAGGGCGACCCAAGGTAAAATAACACTCAGTCAGTGGCTCCTATTTAAAAGCAAGTTTTAAGTGCATGGCAGAGACAATACAGAGATAACACATAAAATAGTAACAGCTAATAGTTGAAATTATACTTGATGGTGGTTGTGTACTATATTAGCGACTGCAAATGAACATCGATTTCTGTAATAGGAAAACCCAAAAATGATCCAGTTAAGAAAAAAAAAAAAAGAGAAAAAATGATAAAATTATGATGTTTGATGAGTTAGCATTCTAGGTTCTTGCTAACTTTTGTTGTATATCTAAGACCAAAAAAGTGGTAGTGAAATCTACTATATTAGATGATGCACCACTGGGATAATAGGTGCTTTTGTGCATTAACCATACAGGTTTATATCTGTTTAGTAAGTAGGGTTAGCAATATGTAATGTGCTACTAAGTAGCATATAGCATCTTGATATAAACAATATATCATATAATATAAAGATCCTTTATTTTTAGCAGGTCCACAAGCCTAAAGCAGACAAGTACACAAAATACACAAGTCCTAGTGGGACAAGCCAAATAGTTGTACGATGCAGGTAAAAAAATAAACTCTTACAATTTCATGATTATTTCCTGCACACATACACATACACACTATAGCTCCAAATCCCATCATCTTCTGTCAGACTCAAATGCTACTAAGGTCTGATATCTTCACTTCCTGTTTTCTAAGAAGCAGTATATTTGAGAACATGATTAATAAATTAACTGAATTTGTGAAGTTTAATAGCTTTTCAATTACTTGATGACATATAAGGTAAAGGCTTAATCAAACCAGTTTGGTAGTGTGCCAAGGACCAGCAGCCCACTAGAGGACTAGCTGTGGAGCTGAGAATT
Source organism: Pomacea canaliculata (assembly GCF_003073045.1). Lineage (NCBI taxonomy): Eukaryota > Metazoa > Mollusca > Gastropoda > Architaenioglossa > Ampullariidae > Pomacea > Pomacea canaliculata. The sequence continues at coordinate 754,187 of NC_037600.1, forward strand.
TGCTTTAATTGCTTGGCAGCATGATAACATAATAGAAGATGCAGGTGACCACAACAATCAGCAAAATAATGGCATCAAGAATCTAAGGCTAGTGCTGAGCATTATCTCAACCAAGTGTGTGGAAGTGCGGGCTATGTGGTAAGTCACCCAGTTATACATACATATAACTATGCCCCAGCATCATGCCTGGTGGCTGAGCTTTTTAACTGAATTAAATCTCCAGCCAAATCATTTTCCCCAGTTGTTTCTCAGTGCTCACAATAGTTCTGGTTACTTTCTCAAAACTTTAACATGTCAAATAAGACAGAACGTGTGTGAGCCAAGAACAAAATCCTGTTTCTAAATGCAAGCGAAATAAATTCAGGATGGTGTATACTGAAATGCTGAGTGTGTCTGATCACAGGGTGCTGCTGACCGCATGCCAGCTTTGGGCACATCTTTTTCTCCTTCATGTGCTGGCTTTTCCCACCAGCATATGTACTGGGACAGTTGCTGATGTCTAAGTCTACTTTGAGCTTATGGGAAAGCCTAAGCCTGACGTTCTAAACCAAAGTAGCCTTGGCCTCTCTGGTGAAACTACTTTTTTCCAATAAAAGATACTTTTCTGTGATTAAGTGACAGATCATGCTACATTAAGTTTGCTGTATTCATCAGATGACATATCTAGTCAAAGATAATTATTTAAGAACTTACTTCGTATGATGATAATGACAATATGTTTACATGGTAAAGAATCCCAGAAAGTGACAATTTGTCTTTTAGTCATCATGGGAGAATGATCAATTTATTAAATAGACAATGAAACTGTTCTAAAATGAAGACTGTGCAGACTTGTCCCTCAAACACTTTGTCAAATGAGGATGTGTGTCATGCATGATGTTTCACTGCGACTGGAGATGGCACTATGACAAGAGATGACGCTGTCATATGAGAGGGGGAATAGGTGTTTTATACCGAGCCAGCAACTAAGGCTATATCGATCATGGCAAGGCAGACAGCCGTGTAAACAGATGCCACACGCAGAGAAAGAATAGAATTCCTGAGACTAGAGTTGAAGCCAGGACAGCCAACTTTCATTGTATTGGTGAAAGGTAATAACTGTTACATCACCGGACTGACCTACTTTCATATGGGACAAAAGTATTCGTCAATTAAAAGGTAATGTATAAATCATAAAACTTATAATATCCTATGTAATCGCATGAATCTCCCATCAACGCAGTCTGCAAGTCATCTTCCATGAGCTATGTAGGATCAGTCATATCTGATCCTTCCTGCCAGTTTTCACTACCAAAAAGCTCATGTCTGTTTTTATGTTGTCTCGGTTTGATTATTGCAAATCTCCCTTCCTGTAAATGTCACTAACTGCCTATACATAAACTTCAAAGGACTCAAAATCACGCTGCTTGTATTGTCCTTCGTAGGCAAGAAGAAGACTATGTCATACCCCTCCTCCACCAGCTGTACTTGCATTCTAGAACTAGCATTGATTACAAGATTGCCAGATTGTGCTACCACTATCTTTATAGCCTCTCCCCAGCATGAATTGTTTTTATAGCCTCTTTCCGGCATGCAATGTCTTTATAGCCTCTTCCATGCATATGATGCCTTACCACTCAGATCTTCATCTTGATTCATCCACTTCGATACTTTATTTCTGTCACGCTTCTTGCATTTCTTTGTTGTTTTGTTGACTGTCACATCGTTTTGCACAAGGGACATTGGGCTCAACTCCAGACGGGGAAGTGCACTCTACAAATTCAATTATTATTAATACAGGTAGAATCTTGATATAACGATCTCATTCGGACCAGTGAAAATAATTCATTATATTGGAAAACTTGTTACATCAAGATTCTTAAGAGTCGATAAGCTTTATAAGCATAATTTTAGTTTTATAACATAGTTTTATCTTGTTTCACTAAAATAAGAGTGCAAAAGATGCAAAACTTCTTGGAATGAAAGAGGGGAAATTTAGAAGTATTACTTACTCCATTTGAAACAAAAAAAAAACAATATTCAAAATTTCAAGAAATAAAGTATGTCAGCAAATCTGAACATCAAAATATAAAATGTCGTACAACATATGTAAGCAGTGCATGGTTATTGATTGCTAAATTAGGGAAAGCAGAAACTGCTGCTTCTTGAACATGTTGGCAATTTCCAGCTGAACCAGATCCTTGAAAGAAATTGTCAGCAGAGCATCTTTGAGGAAATGAAGATATTCATGTCATCAGCTGGTACACCAGCAAGAAAACTTGACTCACCTTCTCCAAACTGAGTATAGTCTCAAACCGCTAATCCTGGTCTCATGATTGTCATTTTCACATGGCTCATCCTTGTTACTTGAGTAAGCACAATCATTTTCATCACTTTTCAGAACATTCTTAACAACTTCAGCAGCACTCAGCTGATGGCACATCCTGATAAAATCATCCAATGTCACATCTAGCTGGAGGGACATTGCACTTCCAAGAATGCCAAAGTGTTTGGATCTCAGAGTCACTTAGTAGACTCTTACTCCTGCAACCAGGCCCCTGCAGGGCCCGAGGCAAAGGGCATGTGTGGGGCCGTCACGCCACGATCACACGGTTTTAGTTGGGATCTAAAGTCACTTTTTTCCTCAGGGATATCTCGGCGATAAATCATCGGTGTCCAGCAGCCTTCTGTCTCCAAGCACGTCCAGCGAGAATGTGATATGGCTGACTAAACTTCCATATGCCTAGTTACCATATCAATCAAAAGCGCGGGGCCCCTTGAAGCGCGGGGCCCTAGGCAGATGCCTCGTCTGCCTGCCCCTAAGCACGGCCCTGCCTGCAACCATGAACAGATGAAGAGAAACAGCTAAGGATAAATCAGTCTTAGCCCAACATTTGGAAGCATGGAGGGTTGAACCAAGTTCCAGGCACCACAGGTCCATAGCTGTTTTCAAGTGTTGTTGCTGTGAACTTTCTTCACAAGTTTCTAACAGTTGATCTTCCTGCTTTTGATGGTACTAAGATCCAGTGGCTGGAGGAGAGCAGTGCAATTTAGAAGCAGGTAATCCAACTCTTTAGGTGATGTAGAGGGTTATGGGCACAGAGGCTGCCAATCATTAGGAAAATTCAGGCATCAAGGTTCAGCAATTACTTCTGAAAAGATGCTGGGTCATCCAAGCTTTTCATCCAAGTTAGTTGCAGAGAAGAACTTAATGTTTTTAAAATAATGCAGGTTTGCATAAACTCTTATCATCAGATGCTCTAGCTTTTGAGTGCCTGACATGCTGCAGCACAAAAGCATCATCACATAATGTGAGGAATTTTTTTCTCTTCAACAAGACAAAGTGTGAAGAGGAAGCAGCTGGTAGAAAATCTTTTTGCCATATGAAGAGAAGATTTTCTTTATTTTTACCTGAATATCACTCATTCACTTTCTCACGCCTTACATCTGTCATTTCAAATTAAATTGCTTTAACTAAAATGCTTTTTTTTTAATCATGAATGAAGAGGTTCAGCCGGCTGATGCTATCTGGGCAGCCTCTTCCAAGGGATGCTGCAAGCTCTAGAACTCTTGTTGTAGAATTGGGCAAGGAATGTTCCAGAACCTTGCAGTGAACTTGTTCTACTTTTATTTTTAACTTATGGTAACTATAGCACCTTCCCATGTTTAAATTGCCCACTGGGACCAATAAAGTTGATCATTGTCATTGTCATTTTGACACCAGGTAGAAAGAGCATTTTTGAGTAAAGCTGTCTTCATTTTCTTGGGCAATGGTCTCATGTTGCTAATCTGTAGGTCAGATTCAATTATTTTCATAGTCTGAAAATTGTCCACAGTGTAATGCCCTTCTCTTCAGTCATATTTTTCTTTTCATGAGCATTTGCTTCCCAAGTGATGCTGCATATCTGAAGCTATTTTACTGTTCTCCTACTCAAGACAATTTATCTAGTAGATGCAACCCTCTCTCACAATAGATAACATTTATCCATTTTCTTGTGCGACAGACTCTTGAATTTAACAATTAAATATTAACTCTTGCATTGCAGATACTGAGGATTCACTGTATGCTGGTCACTGCCCAGCAGGCTCCTCATCTTCCCCATGCATGCTACACCGGGGAAACTGTCAGCTTCTCCATGCATGTTACACAGGGGAACTGTATCAGAGGCCTGGGCTCACATTCATATAGCTGTTGGTAAACTAACTGACCCTAAAGTTAACCACCATTATTTAGGGAACCAGCCATTAAATGCTAACCAACAGTGAAGTTATTGGCAGATTCATGGCAACGAAGCATGCTAGGTTACTAAACCGATGGCTGATTGTAGGTATTGAAGATATCCTGGCCATTGCACGTGTTAATGGGTCACATGAGCATTTAAAAAAAAATGGCAATGGCTAACAAGGTGAAAAAGATGCACAAAGCCAATATGTCTCACTGTGAGGTGGAATTCATTCTTGAGCATAACGAGATACTTATTTCAAGCATAGTTCTTGATAGTGTCGGCTGGCTCACATTTAGTAGTTCACCGCAAACGTCTTGAAAACAGCCTATGGCATAAAAGCAGACTTGTAGCATTGGGGGTAGTGAACAAATGCGGATGAGATGCATAGTTTGGTCTAGAATGGCATCCATGAGGCTACAGATGTGGCATCAGCTAAATCTAAGTTTGCACATTAGCCTACTTACCAAATGGAATTAATCCTTTTGCAAAAATACTTTCCTCAAAGGGCATTTTTGTCTTCCTCTAAATAATTGCCACCTTTAACCATCAGTTTCGATGCTTGACAGAAGGGGATACCACCAGTAAGTTAACAATGGTTAGGGGCCACCAATTAGTGCAAATTTGAGCTCCTGAATACACCACTTTCCTGCTAACCGATGGTCAGTCACATTATCCTCATTGGTTAAGGTCTAACCGACATCTGTAAATAGGAGCCCTCATCTATTACTTCTGGTATCCTAAGAATCTGCTGTAACAGAACTTTTTAAACTTTTAACTTGAATTCTAGTTCATTATGCTTAAAATTTGTCACACCAATATTTGTTATAAAAAGACTTTTAAAGAAATTAATTTAAATTGATTAAAAATTTTAAACTATGTTCTTCAAAGTTTTACAGTCTGATTTTTTGGTACAAAATTATTAGTAATTATGAAACAGAAAAAAAGAAAAGATGATATAAGAAGCAGGCACCTTTCCTGTGATGAAACAAAATACAATGTTGCTTTGCTCCCCTCCCCCCACCCACCCACTTCAATACTTCGATATCACATGCTCTGATAGGTAAGATAAATATGTTATATCTGTAGGAAATTGCTTTTAGGCTTTTGGCAATTCTTAACAGTGGCTTATCACAGCTGATTCTGCGCTTCAGCAAAACAAATCTCCCTTGTTTAGAAGTCAACAAAGATGAGCACACACCAATGTGAAATAAAAATATCGGACGGACAAGAATTTGACTTCTCCTTGCCCTCTACTGTGCTTATAAGAATACTGCCTGCCATTGATATTTCAATACCGCCAGACAAGCACAACCTGTTGCAAGACATGAGGTGGTTGGAACTAATCCAAAATCAACTATGTGGCAAGATAACTGAAAGATCTGCATGGAGCTATGAAATATGACCCTTGAAATAACACATCTGAGGCTTCATAAAGGCCTGGGCATAGGGCAAGACTTGGTTAGGTGAACTTTTACCGGTAATCTTGGAAAGTGGTCTGAAAGGTTCTTTCAAACAGCTTGTGCATGTCTGAGCCTATTAATGTTCTTAACAATGAAGACCATTCAAGGGGGAGGCCTAATCCTGTTCAACAAGTCTATCTATCTATTCCTCTTCGTGCATCAGGTTGCGCATAAGGCCTCAACCAGAGTCCGCCACCGATGTCGATCGGCTGAAACCCGCTCCAGGTGACCTCATGTCCAGCCCTTTCCTTTCATCTCCCTTTCCACTGTTCTTCTCCAAGTTTCCTGTGGGCGGCCTCGTTTTCTTCGGCCGTCTGGAGTCCATCGTAGGGCGACTCTGGAGAGGTCTGCTGTCTGCTGGCGGAGCACATGTCCAATCCATCGACAACGCCTTCGTTGAACCTGCGTGGTGATGGACTTGGTTTCAGTTCTTCGGTGGAGTTCTTCGTTGGTGATGGTGTTTGGCCAAAAGATGTTAAGTATGCGCCTGAGGCATCTGTTTTGGAAGACGTCAAGCTTGTTACTGATGGTTTTGGTCATCTTCCAAGATTCTGATCTGTAAAGGAGGGTGCTGATCACATTTGACTTGAAGATTCTCAGTTTGATCTTCTGGCTGATGTTTTTTGCCGTCCATGTGCTCCTGAGTGAGGCGAAGGCCTGGCTGGCTTTCGCCAGTCGGGCTCGAATCTCCACCTCCGCATCCCTGGTGTTTGACATTTTGGACCCAAGATATGTGAAACTGTCAACTTCCTCAATCTCTTCTCCATTTAGTTTGATGCTGTCTTGGACTCTGTCGTTCACTCTCATACTTTTCGTTTTCTTTGTGCTGACCTTCAAGCCAAGGTTTCCAGCTGTTTCTGAGAAGGCCTTTGTTTTTTCCTGCATGTTTTCAGGCCTGACGAGAGGGGGGGACAGGGGGGTCTGGTGTACCCGGGCCCGCGGCTGTCAAGGGGGCCCGGCCTTGGTCAGTGGATTTTTTTTTTCTTCTTCTCCTTTTCTTTTTCTTTTAAAGAAAGGTCTAAGGACAGAACACCCAAGCATTACACATGCAGAAGTTGAGTTTCAAGTCTGTAGAATACAATTTCGGGGTACTGATTACAAGTTACAGGGGCCCGGAGAGATCGTCTGTCCCGGGGCCCGGGCTGGCTCTCGGCGGCCCTGCATGTCTTGGTGGCGGTGTGACAGCAGGGCAATGTCATCAGCAAAGTCCAAGTCTTCCAGTGCTGTTGTTGCTGTCATAGTCATGGTCCATCTGATCCCTCTCCTCTCATTGTCGGTGGAAGTCTTCATGATCCAGTCCATGGCCAGGATGAAGAGGAACGGTGACAGAATGCAGCCCTGCTTCACCCCGGTACTGACGTTGAAGGGGTCTGTGAGCTCCGTATCACAGACAACCTGGGATTTGAAATCGCTGTACAGCATTGCAATGACCTGAACAAGTTTTGCAGGGACTCCGTAATGCCTCAGGATCTTCCATAAGGACTCGCGGTGGATGCTGTCAAAAGCCTTCTCCAGGTCGATGAAATTGATGTACAGCGGTGTGTTCCATTCGTTGCTCTGCTCCAGAATCTGTCGCAGAATGAAGATGTGTTCAGAGCAGGATCGCCCAGGGTGAAATCCTGCTTGCTGTGGTCGGAGGTCTTTCTCAAGAGTTGCCGTCAGTCTTGACAAAATAATCTTGCTGAAGACCTTGCTGGTGAGGGAAAGAAGTGTTATACCCCTCCAATTATTGCAGTCTCCAAGATCTCCTTTCTTGGGTAACTTGAAGATGAGCCCTGTCTTCCACGCAACAGGGACCTGCCCTGATTCCCAAATTTGCCTGAAGATTTCAGTCAGCTTGGGAGCTGTCACATTTATATCTGCTTTCAACATCTCTGCTGTTATTCCATCTGCCCCTGGTGCTTTTCTGCTCTTCATTGTCTTGACTGCTGCTGTCACTTCTTCCAGGCTTGGTGGGTCTGTGCAGATGTCAAGGTCTATAGCTGCTGGCTGGATGTCTGCAAGCTGGGGGGGGATCTGGTCTGTTCAGAACCGACTCAAAATGTTCCCTCCAGCGCTGTAGTTTTCCTGCCTCTCCCTCGACGACATTACCGTTCAACAAGTCAGGGATCACAAAACTTAGTTTTGAATAAAGTGCTCTCTGTTGACTAGCATTGAACAGTAATGTTATCATGAACAAAAAATCAAATGAATAAAATCATTAAACATTTGAATAACCTGGCATGAAACACAGAGTAAACCATCAAGACATGACTAAAAGACTTTTCTTTGAGAAGGTAAATCTGATGTTTGTTGTGTACATATTTGCTGTGAATTGTTGTATAAAAGAACTATAAAGGTAGGATCAACTCATCAAGAAAGCGAGGAGAAAACATTATTGGAGTAAAAAAAGTTCAGATATCTTGATTCAAGACTACATTATTCAGTTCCAAAATAAAACTGAATTTGCACACACCTCTTTATACACTTTGTTCTCAATCCTGGCCAGGGTGGGAGTTTTGAATTCACTATTTGCATTCCATGATCCACGACTTCCTCTGGAAATGACAGTATGTCAAATAATTTTAGCAATACTACTATTGTATCACTAAAAAAATGGAAACTAACGTTCATAGAGTAGAAATGTGTGTACATCATATAAGAGAAATCCAAAACAAGTAAAACAAACAAACAAATACACAAAAAATCGTTGCCAAGTGAGATTTAAAAACATAAAATAATTGGCATCAGGGAGTCTGAAAAACTAAGAGTTTAAGAAAGACTTTTTTGTAATGAGCCAAACATATTAAAAACTGATATTTGTTATTACATAGCAGCCATGCAATTCTACATGTATGAAAACACAATACTAATAAAGCAATTTCTTTATGCCACGGATCAAGATCATGACAGTATAGAGAACAATCATATTGACAATAACTCTATTATATTTATGGAGAGGATTTTCAATATAGTTTTTAACATAGCCCTTCCTAGTATAAAGAAAAAGATACAGTAAACAAAATGCATCAAGGTATCAAAATTACTTGTACAGTTCACATTCTGCTCTCTCACACTCCCTTTGTACACTGACTTTGGTTGCAACCTTTTTATGGAAATGTTGTTCAGATCGCAAGAGTTCACAGAATTTAGCTGGTATATAATAATAAATGCAAAGTTTTTAAAGCACATACATACACTACTAATGAGTATGCTCTTAGCACTTAAGAACAAGAACGAAACATGGACAGCATGCGGGGCACATGAAGACAAACAAATAACATATGAACTATAAAAGAATAAACAACTGCATAAACAAAGAATAAAATCAAATATAGAAAACACAAAAAGGATCCATATAGCAAGAACAAGAGCTGAGAGTAACATGATTTTGCAAAAGGAAGGTTGAGAAAAAGGACTACCATCATGGGAAAGGTTGTTATGGGTAATGTTTACAGAAGAGGTCTGTTTTGGCTCTTATCCATTAGAATCTTCCTTATCCATTGGTCATAAACATCACCTCTTTATTTTCTTGATATTCACATCTAGAAAACTTGTTTTATGTCACTCATTAAATCATTGAACTTCTGCCAGATAAGAGCTTTAGGAGTCTGATGCACGAATGAGTTCAGTGTCATTGGAAATAAGATGAGATCGATCAGTCTTGTAATCATATATATATTCAATGGAATATAAAAACCTTAATAGCTGTATCTGGAGGTCTGAAATGCCTTGTGTCCAATTAATGCTGGAGAAAATCTAAGCTCAGCGTACTTCTGGCAGATATCAAGGCATTTTGTGCCCTTCAGTATTGCACTTGTTCTCATCTTCTTGCTTGTGTTAATACTATGAAAATATCGTTAGCTGTTTAACCATAATTTTCTGAACTCAAAGGCTTGGAAAAATATCTACCTGTGGTAACTCAAAAGTTTATAGAATGTATGTGTAAGCTGAAGAACTTGTATGTCTTAGGATTTTGTTGTTATTGCGTTGAACCCTTATATTTAATAAAGAAATTCATGCATCTAGCTGAAGAGAAATGGAAACAAGAGAAATAAAAGAACGAGAGGAGGGCTTAACTGAGCCAAACAAAAAAAGTACCTTGTTTTCTTGGAAAACCTGAGAAGTTTTAGAACGCTTGGTGGCGAAATAGTCAAGGCAGCTGGGGACGACATCTTTACAGTAACTTTTGAAGCAGGTATCTTACTAGTTGCAGCACTGGACACTCTTCTGGCACTGCAGTTACATTGATGAAAAATTGACGTAGAAACGATATCGGAGTCTTCTGGCCATTTTAACGTTGAGATGTTGCCATCAATGGGAGTGATTACAGGAGTAACTTTAATCTTCTGACGTCTGGGACCAGGTTCAGATGGAAGTATCGACAGTGGGCTTAGATGCGGCGTCTGATCTTTCTTCGGCATATTTGACAAAGTTTGTGGTGTATTGTCATCGCTGATATGATCAGTTCTTGCGTTGTTTAAGGCCTTGATTTGGTAATCAGAAAGGGACTGAGATTTTGATAAGCACGAATGTTCTTTCCGATATTGTTCAATGTACATGTGGCTGTCATGATAGTGATGAAATACAAAACTGCTTTCATGAATCTGATCCCGTCGCAAACGGGGATCTCTCCATACTCGATCCTGGAGCTGATCTTTGGCTCCACCTGCTGTCTTAGGTTTTGAAAATATATCATTTTCTGGTTTGCGTAAAACTATCTTCCCGTTGGGACACCAACCTGTCACTTCACAAACTTTATCGGGTATATTAGGTCGTAAACGCACGCTGACAGAAAATGGTGTGTCTCCCTGCAAAACTTGTTGAAATGTATCGTCTGCTGCAAGAAGATTGTTCTGCAACTGTCGATCCTGGCAGAAATTATGCTTAGAATTCAAATCTTCCGAAATCATGACACCATAAGAAATGTTTAATCCATATTTCAATTATTTCAATGTATAAGATTCTTCTGACAGCAGGCAATATTCAGGTTTTTACATGACGACGAGAAGAAAGATTTTTGGAACTTACAAGAAGGCGCCCCAAAGCGTAACGATCCGTCAGCATGCAACTCGCGCGAGATTTTCGCAAACCCGCCACGTTCCCACGCTACAATATTCATGTAAACAAATATTTTTTTGATAAAATTATAGAATGCTTTATTCCCCAAAAGTTAAAATGAGATGAGTGACACAACATGTATAATCAAAATTGCCGCAGACAATCGCCATTGGTTACTGTATTGATCGTAACCATGAAGGTCCGTATAGTAACCGCAGAAAGTGTCTTCGTGGTAACCACGAACAACATGCTTGTATTACTAAAACGAGGCAGGTGTGTTTGTTTCCGGTTTACTTATATTCATTGTTTAGGCTCGCCGAGGCTGACAGCGGAGAACTTCGCTAGAAGCTAAGCGTTGGTCTCGGCACAGAGACAGCAATCCACCTATACACGACCGTGCCGCGTACATACAAACAATTAATGTCGTAAATTTCTAAAGAAAGCGTTTTTATAAAAAATATCTTATATCTTATTTTTTATTGTATAAGAGGCATTTATGTGCTTTTTATGGACGACTAGCAATAACTTGATTAAAACGTTCAACTTTAGCGACAAAGCATACATCATTACCGTTGATGGTTTGAGCGCATGCGCTGTAGCACTAGCATTCCGATTAGTTTACCCCAACGACTGGAGACGCCAACTTAGTGAAAATGATTGTTTTCCTTGTTATGGGCTGAAGGTACCATTAAACCACCAATTAATATTTTCAGCCGACTGATAGAAAGTTGTTATAATCAGTGAAATTTTATGAAGAGCGTATGAAAAAATTGCTCTAGTGAGCAATGTGTGTAAAGAGACTATAGAATGTGGGCATATATGGGTGCCCCATAGTGAAATGACTGAAACTTTGGAGTTGGAAGGACACCCATCCACGTAAGACTGATTTTGATGTTGCAGTAATTGTCTTCAGAAAATCTGTCTTTCAGGGTTAGGGTTAATGTGCAATGAAGGAGCATAAGTTTCTGTTTGTGTGATGATGTGGTTGAGTAAATGGTTGCTTATTTGAATAGCCTAAATATTTTCAGTGATTTTCACAAAAATTTTGCACAGTTGTCTGACCACTAAATTTCATGAGATTATAGTCCAGCTGTCATGGAGATTCACCTCATTTTTGTAAATAAAATTTTATATATGGCACTCATTTCAATTGTAGTGTTTTTAAAGTTGGTTAAAGTTTAAGGTTTTAGGCTGGGTTGATATGATTAAAAAGGCAAAGCTTCCATAGTATAGACATATAAGTATGCTTTCACAGATGGCCTTGAGGCTGTTGAGTTTCTATACTGACAGAACTTTTGTAGGACATCTCCAACAAAATATTTTAGCCTATAATGATCTAGACACATGGGAAACTTAATCAAGAACTAAAGGTTTGCAAAATACTTGTCTTAACAGTTTTTGAAAACATACAAAGATGAGACTTGGATCATTGACATCGGCATTCAAGAGGCTGAAAACCTGAAATCCAAAGAGGTGTCTTTGCACCTCTAGATCCAAGGTCTGTTTTCAAAGCTTGATTTAAAGACTTTTAGTGCATATGAGGAAGGTAACTCTTGGTATCAAATCAGTAGAAGCCATCATTCATGTAGATCCAAACTGCAAACTGTAGAACTGTAACTCATAAATATCTTGGTCTGTAAACAGATTCTAGATCAGTGTTCTGTAAACAGATGCTAGAACAGTGCACTGAAGCTAGACATAATACTATTGACCATTTTATACTGCTGATGTGTCTCTGTTACCCTTCTGTCTTTGTTGTGTCCACACTGTCACACATGGCTCCTGCTGTGTCAGTGAGTGTAGTTGGCAGTCACATACACTCACCAGTTGATTAAACCACTTACCAATTCAACCATGACCCTGAGTATATTTGACCACAACCCTGAGTCAGTTCAACCACAACCCTCAATTCATTCGAACACTGAGTACAAAAGTTAAAAATAGGTATGTGAAAGGTTGTCCCCTAACCTTTATAGGTCATTGTGGAGTGAGGTGTTAGAGATCTAATTTTTTTCAGGGCCAGCTTTATGTGAGGGTGGTTGCCATCACCTCTTCCTCCAGCTAGGTTTACTAGTGAAAGTTTACTGTGCTATTCGAGTATCAAATTAGTGTGCCTCTCAGTTCGGATGCCAGTGCTTTAACCGTTTGGCCATCTGCTTCCCCTAGAAGTTAATAATAATAATGGTGTGAGCTTTTATAACACAGTATCCAAGCCAAAGCCAGGCTCTCCACGCATTACAAACACAAAAAATTCCTGCGGCTTTGTAAAGTTAATGGGAACGTTAGGTCATTCTTCTGCTGGATTACATTCATAGATCGTGTCAGTGAGACAGATCTACAGTCATTGGACTGGAGCAGAATAGATCAATAATCAAACACAGAGATTAGAGTCAGGATAAATGGCTGAGATATTGTGCTTTGTAAATTCCCACTTATTATTACTATTATTATTATCATTTTGTGTGTTGATGTTATTATTCATGTGTCAGTTTAAATTTGGAGAGGGTTTTCTTTCCTTTTATCAAAATTTGGCTAAGGTATCATGCTATAAAAGTTCACTTATCATCATGATCTATCTTGATAAGGTCGCTCCTCAGCCTATGCAGTCTTTGCAGTCTGTTGGCATATGCTGCACATTCTCGATCAGTAATGACATCTTTTTTGAACTTCGGTGACTAAAGTACACTTCCATGCTCAAGGTAAAGTCACTAGAGTCCCACACAAGTTTGCTTGTCTATGTATTCAGAGGAGTACTTGATGAAACCAAGCAACTGGTTAGATTTGTCAACTCATTTTACACAGTGCTGAAAGAAATTCAGTGATGGGTCTGTGTAGACTCCTAAGTTTTTCTCACATAGTAGTGATCTCAGATTGGCTGTTTTTCATGCGCCAATGGAATTTGGTATTATTATATCCCAAATGCATACTTTCACATCTGCTTGCATTAAAAGGAAGCTGCCTGATTTCTGACCAATCATTAAGGGCTTGTTGGTCTGCCTGAAGATTCTGGCTATTGCCCTCTGAGTTGACCATGACAAAAACCTTGGCATAGTCTGAAGACATATTAGTTAGGCCTTAGACGGCATCCTGAATCCTATTCACACAACAAATGAACAGATCCAGACCTAAAACACTTTCCTGTTTAATGCCACTAAGAATAGCCTTCCAACTTGAATTGATGCCACTAATGACCATGTCTTGCCTTTGATGTAGCCAGTAAGTCCTTAACTTAAAACTTTACCGCTAACTCCACATCCTTTTTGAGCATTCAAAGCTTGGGAGAGTAGTAGAAATGGTAAACTATATATTCATATGCCCTGATTTCATCCCATGGTGGTGTAGACTGAATACACCAGTCACTCAGCTTAAAGTTGCTGACAAAGGCATGCACATACATGCCAAAATCTCCAGTGAATGCTACTTTTTTTATCGCAGTGTAAAAGTTCAGTTTCCCTTCAACTACAATTCCCTGTATTCACAAGGTATATACATGTATATATATATAAAATATCTCAGTCGCTGTTAATCCTCAGCCATCTCGCTCTGAAATTAGAGTGCATTGCTATTAAGCCTCCCTGGATTGCTGCTATGGTTTACTACCAAATATGGATTCTTTTCTCATTTTGTACATTGGATTACCTTTTTCTGTGCTACCAAATTTGTAGAATCTACTCCCATTTAATCTCACTGACTCTGCTCCAAACTCCTCTCCCCCAACCCCCCCTCAAAAAAAAAATAAAGAACCACTGAGGACTTTTTCAGAATTTTTTTCAGCAGTTTTCTTCTTCAGATCTTTTATCACTGTGCCAGATTATTGTGATGGTGTTTTGTTGTTGTTTTTGTAGTTTGTATGTATGAGTATGTTTGCTTGATAGAAGGAGGAAAATGAGGGTTTTGTCTTTTTGTAAAAATTTAAAATGGTCTTTGTAGAACACAGTGAGCCTAACTCTGGTGGGATTCAGGGCCAGATTTCTGTTATTAATAATATTTTATTATTAAACATTTGCCATGTTGGCATTGCCTCATGACTAAAGGCTGATCAACAATTTTTTTATTTTATGTAGTTTTTGTTCTGGTCTGTTGTAGATTTGTCTACAGGTGCTGAATGAGTTTTATAATGGGCCAAAGATGATTTGTGTGACACTGAAGCATGAGTGTACTCACCATGGCAGCTGATGAAGTCAAAATAGGATCTGGAGAAGGCTCTGGTGATTCAGTTGCTGGTGCTCGTGGGAAGGTAAAGAAGAGAAGCACTCTTGCTAAACTAGTTGAGAGAAAGCGCCAAGTCAGAATTGGCAACAAAGACAGTGAATGTGGGTCTTGCTTGTCTCTGCAAGATGCATGTTCTGCTCCTGGGTCTTCAAAAATTGATATGACTGCTGAGAAAAAATCTCCCTCCAAGTGCTTGCCATGCTACAGTGATCAAGATAGCAAACCTGTCCCTAAGCCTCGGAAAAATTCCAGGAGTGGTGATATTCAAAGTGTTGGGATGGACGGTATTAATGAAGGTATCTCTGGCGTTGTTGTGGAGACAGACAAAGTAAAAAAATCACCATCTGATTCAACCATTTATCGGTTCCGCACCATAAGAATGGCTGCAGATCAGGCAGACTTGACAGACAGCTTGAAACAAAGCCCCTTTGTCCCTAAACCCCCTCTTACTCCTCGCACTCCGAGGAAAGTAGTAGTAATGCAAACCAAAGAAAATGGGAAAAATGGGGCAGTACACTTAGAGAATCTTCAAAGCGATGAAAATGAGCTGCACAATATAGAGGAGCAAAAGGTGGGAAAAGGCTTTGCTGCTAGTGAGACAAAGGTTACAGATAAACAGCAGCTAGTCATGTACTCAGGACAATCTGCTGGTACTGAAAATCATGATCCAGCAGATCAAACTTACAAGGAGTTGCAGAAGCAGTACACGCAAATACTGTCAGACCTCAGAGACATTGGTCAGCTTGAGTCGGAGCAAAGGGCCATTCAGGGTCAGAACAGAAGAGCAGAGTCTGTGTTATCTGACCCCACAGACAGTGGGTCAACGTTGGGGCATTTAATGCCTGTGCCATTTAAGAATGCACCACCACCACTAGATTCAGACATGGCATCACACACATTACGTACAGCATACAAGGCTGATCGGGGCTATTGGGCGTACGTGGCACACAGGCAAAGAAAGCTAAACAAACCGATGTCAGATGGAGGAAGTGGTGGACATCATGGATCCGATGTGTCTTTCGCATCAAGTAGTGTGATGCCTGTCATAACAACAAAGGAGGCTAGATCAAGGTCAGTGCCATTATATTATGACCCTTTTGTCATCAGTATGAATATACCTATCATAAATTATCATGTAAAGAATATTAAGTGTGTTTGCGTGAGTGCACAAGTGCATGTTTGGAAGGCATGCTACATACATCATCAGACTAGTGGTACAGCTAAATCTCATAGATATGGCAAGAATTTATGAGTTGTGGTATAGGAAGCAACTTATTTAGTTACTGAAGTACACATAGAATTTATTTTGATTACCTACATTGTATCAGTTAAGATCTATCAGTTTAAAAAGTCAGAGATAAAGTGAAACTATGCCATCTGGTCATTGAGTTGTAGGCTATAGAGCATTTTTAGATAAAGTTTCTTTCCGTACCCTTTGTGTTATAGCAAATAAGAAAGTTGTGATTAAATTTTCAAAAAACTGAAAGTAAATATGCTTGACTGCTTGTTGGATGGCCTCATTTAAAGTCGTGGAGAGTGGTACAATGAGAGAGTGAAGTTGTCTTTTTCCCTCCGTGGTTAACCTTGTTTCTTAGCAACTATGTGTTATGTATGTCCATGTAGGCAATTGTGTATGATGTTTAAGCTATGTACACATTTTTGTGAACCCTATTTAGCAGTACAGTTCCATCTCATTATCTTAACACTGTAACAAATGTGTGTGCACATGCATTTTTCAAAGAGTATTTGGCTGTGGCTTATACAATGACATAAATTCTTTGTTCGTTCTAGGAGTTTCTTGGTGGGTAGTGTAGGTTCAGGGGTATACTCCATGCTTGGACCAGAAGAATTGGAGCGTTACTTTCCTGACAGACGCATTCATATCTGGGTGGGCACATGGAACATGAATGAGATTAAGGTTGGTAATGCTGTGTGTGAGGCTTAGTATTGATAGTTTACCTTCATTTAAGTTCATGTATAAATTTACTGTTGCGTGACTGTGACACTGCAATTTGAAGCAGGATGAGTTCTCTTTGCAAGTTTTGGTAGCTGCAGTAATTGTTGTCAAACTTGCTTCTAGCACGGGCAGACCAGGGATCATGGCAAGTGGTCACTTGTTTTAAGGCTGTTACTTAAAGCAGGTGTGAAGTTTTGCTGCAGACTTTACCCCTGTTTTCTGACTCATTGGTGGTCACGTTGTATCATAGATGGTGTTAGTGATGTCCTATGTGCAGGTTCTGGATGTCATATTTTCCTTTGTAAGTGTGAATTCCTTTGAAAACTGTCTTTGTCACAAATTAAATAACAAGATATGTTGTGGGCTGTCTTGGATATAAAAGACATTTACTGTAGCAAGGCAGTCCAGCAGCTTTTCAAAAAGAAACTTCAGAAACTCTTTTGAAAGAAAGCAGCAGAAATATACAAGAAGACAAACATAAAAAAGATTACTTTAAGAGAAATGTGTCTATGTAGGGAATAATGTACTGATAAAATGTGTAAAATCTAGTTTCTAAAAAATGTGAAATTGATTTGTAAAATCAATGTGTTATTAAAGCATTTTTTACATGCACTTTTACATGAATGCTTACAGTTACACTACAGAAGTTAAAAATTAATTGTTATGTTGAGAGTACGTACAGTCTTTTGATTGACAGGTTGCCTTATGCATTTGCTATCGACATGCCAATAGACCAATAATAATAATACTATTTTACAGTAATAATATGTTATTTAAAATTTTTGGCAGGTTAATGGACACCTGATCACAGAACTATTATGACTACTCAGCCAAATTCTGGCTTTTTCTTTTTTTTTTTTGCTTCTTTCTAGCCAACTGAGCAGTGATGAAAAATATAAATGAACTTCCCTCATCATTTTCCCGCACTTCTGTTTTGCTAACTAATTTTTTCAAAGTGCTGTCTTAATTTTGGCAGGATGTAACTGTATCTCTCAATGACTTTATCCTGCCTTTGGAACACGATCTTGTGCAAGATATTTATGCTGTCGGGACACAGGAGAACTGTGTGAACAGGTTAGTGCAGCAGTTGTTTGTTTGCATATTTTATTGTGTGCATTGTTCTTATAAACCCTTTAGATTTTTATTTAAAGTTTATTCTGTAACAAAATAAAGAGCATGTCTGTTATATGGTTTATTGAAAAAAGTTAACAAAGTACAGAACATGTCTTATCCTATGGTTTCCTTGCAGTGGGTTAGTGACTCACCTTTATCCCCTTTGTTTAGGACCCATGCATGAAAATACTTTTTACAAAACTCCTGTAGCATGTCTGATTGTTGCACTTTAGCATGATAAAATCAGATACCCAGAAAAAATCTAAAAATTTATTAATTAACATGTTTCGATTTATGTTAGTATTGTATTTTATTGAAGTCCTAATTTATATACTTTTTTAAAATGAAGTCACAAATAATATATTGCTTATTGGAAAAAACTGTTCATTCCGAACTTGGCTGAAGCATTTCTTAATATGATGTATACTTACTTGCATGTAGTGTTAAAAGTATTTCAGCCATATGTTCATGCAGAAAAAGGCAAGATGACAACAACAAAATCCCATCTTAAGTGTGTGTGAAGCATGTGTATGCATATCCAAACTAGCATGAGAACCCAGTCACTTGTTGAAACAAGAGTTTCTTGGGTATTTTATATCCATTTAGGCCATTTGTTAGTGACATTTAATGTTGTCAGAATGACTAATGTTTGGATGGGTGTTTATGATGTCTGTATGCATGTCTGAAGTGGATCTTTTCACCTGCTAGCTTGGCATTTTCACTGGGCAGGGCTGAGTGGGAGATTAAGATACAGGAAACATTGGGGCCAACTCATGTTCTCTTGCACTCCGTATGGTTTGGGTCTCTTCACCTTGTCATATTTATTCGACGAGATCTTATCTGGTTTTGCTCAGGTGAGCCAAATGGTGTTCTCTCCCCTCTTATTTAACACAGAAGAAGAGTAATGCAAAAATTAATTTAATAAAAACTTGAAACTTGATTAATGTATAGTGAGCATGACCAGAACATTTTTATCACAAAAGGATGAATTATTTATACATATGACATAAAAAATGTTTTTCTAAATGTGTTATCAATGTGTTGAAAGCTTTGCATTTGTTGCTTTGTCATAAATAGTAATTAAGATTATAGTTGATTTTCAGTGATAATTGTAATTATATGGTGTGTATAGTGCCAGAAAATGCTGAAGTGACACTAAGAGCAATGTCAATGGTAAAGACAAAGGGGGCCATTGGGATTTCCTTCTCCTTGTTTGGTACCTCCTTCCTGTTCATCAACAGCCACCTGGCAGGTGAGGAAGATACCATTAGCAAACACCAGATGTTAGCTACCTCTTCTATGCAATTTTTTTATTTGATTAAATTTATAGGGTTTTAAGATTTTTCAGACTTGCTGATTAATTGCTAAGCTGGTATCTTGTTGCAGCTGATCGAGGCGTCAGCAGGAATGAAATCCGAATGCAGGATTATGTCAAAGTCATCAAGAAACTACAGTTACCTCGTCACGGTACAAGATTTTCCCAGGCACACAAGACAGGTGTGTGGCTGAGGGTGTTGTTGGTAATTTGGGTGGTAATAGAAACATTGAGAAAAACAGTGTGTGTGGTGATTTAATTTTTCTAAAGTGATGCTTAGAGCTATCTTCCTGAACAATGACTAGGGAGTTTCTGTCAGGACAGGACATACAGTGTAACAGCATATGTTACCTTCTAACAAAGTTCTAAATTGGAAGATAAGTAAAATGACATGGTTCATCTCTGTGTTGGTAAAAAACATTCGCTGAGTTCCATCATTTTTCTTACTGCTCAGCATTTCATCTGTCATTCGCAGCATGCTATCATACTAGTAAACTACCCACACACTTTCACTATCTTTAAGCCAGACTTGAGCTCAGCCCAGTTGAGGCAGTTGAGGAATTTTGGTGTCTGTGGTTCTGTCTTGAATCTGTATGTTGCAGCTTGAGCAAAAATTTTTTAACTTTAAATCTGTCCATCAAAAATAGAAACTTGTTTGATGGGGATAGTCAAGATTGTCAACGAGATCATATCTTTCCACAAAGACCGTTAGATGATCTATACACCAGGCATATGAGGTTAAAAGCTGTCAGCATGATCATAGACTCCTCTCAACTGCTACACCATTTCCAAATACTAACTTTTTTGCTATTGATAGAAACAACTACCAAGAAGATTGGCATTGCAAAATAATTCTTACCAACTGCAAAAGCACTCTTGAACAAGACTAACAAATGTATCTTGTGTGTATGCATGTGCATGTTCCTCTGATAACCCTGGGTTGGGGTGGGGGGAGGATAAGGGTTTGTGTGAGTGTAACTGTATGGGTGTGACTGGATTTTGTTTATCATGTTATTTAGTTTATGGGTGCTCCCAACAAAGGAAAATTTCTATTTGTGAGAAGCAGACAGTAAAGATGTATTGTGCACATGTAATTGATTCCTTTTCCCCTCATCTCAGGGATCTTACATCTGTGCAGTCTGCAAGTGCATCTTCCTGTAGCTTTCCGGGATCAGTAACATCCTGTTCTTCATGCCAGTTTCTGCCACCAAAAAGCTCATGTCTACTTTTGTGTTACCCCACCAAGATTACTGAACTCCCTACTTGTTGATTCCCCTAACTACCTACTTGGACAAACTTCCAAGGCCTCAGAATAATGCTGCTTTTATTTTCTTCTGTAGGTGAAAAGCAGACCAGGCTACACCTCTCCCCTTTAATCTCCACTTGCATTGATCACCAGACTGTGGCATGTTATGGCCTTGTTTCAGCATGCCTATCTGAGCTACTGATGCCTTACCACATGACTTGCTTTCATTGTGTCTCCATTCTCTCTTCCACACAGTAGAGGGCAGTCTTTTTTCTTTGAACTGTGTTCAAAGCTTTCAAGTTCCAGTCTCAAAAATCAGTAGAACTATTTTTCATAATCAAGCAAACTTAATTGTCATTTTCATCCATTCACTTCCTTGATGTTTGCTAATACATTGAGCTTATCTCCAAATTGCACTTTACAAATTCAGTAATTATCATCATCCTCTTATCCGTCAGAATGAAATGCTATAAAAGGTTGTTATATACAACTGTTGTAGTCACTCTATAACCAGTTAGAAAATTACTTGTTGGCATTTATGGCTACTTGAAGGTAGTGTGTTATATGTAGTGTTCAATGCTGTGTGCAGATGTGACTTCTCAATTTGACTGCGTGTTCTGGTGTGGTGATCTGAACTTCCGTCTGGAAACACGGCGAGAGACTGTGGTGGCCAAAGTCATTCAGATGACAGCGGAAGACTGC
Source organism: Pomacea canaliculata (assembly GCF_003073045.1). Classification (NCBI taxonomy): domain Eukaryota; kingdom Metazoa; phylum Mollusca; class Gastropoda; order Architaenioglossa; family Ampullariidae; genus Pomacea; species Pomacea canaliculata. The sequence goes on from NC_037600.1 coordinate 775,437, forward strand.
ATTCCACATTTTGAGGAACTTCTTAAAGGCGATCAGCTTTCAAAGTTTATAACAGAAGGTGGTTTAAATGCTCTGTCAAAGCTGAATATTTTGTGATCTGGGTTATGATAATGTATTTTTGTACTAAAGCTCATTTGCACTGCTGTTATAATTTTATATTTACAAATCAAATGTTTTTGCTGCTAGCAGGTTGCTAGATACCCTCTAAGAAAGAATTGAGCCGTGAAAAAGTTTGAAATAACTCGATCAGGAATAAATGGTGGAAAAAGAAGAGAGCACAATATAAGATACAGCTATTTCATTTATGAAAAGTTGCAGTTCCTTGAGTTGTTACAGAATAGATTCCATCTGTCACACATCTTCATATCTGACTACTTTAACTTAAAATATGTGTCTTCCCCACACATCTTAAGACTTATAATGTGTTCAACATTTATGTGACAAAGAATATTTGATGCCCGCCCGAGGAAAATCTTTCTCTATACTAACTTTGTATTGTCATTTGTTTTTCAGGAAAAATATTTGAGGGTTTCCAGGAAGGACGAATCAATTTTCCACCCACTTTTAAATTTGATATTGACTCCGACAGTTATGACACGTCACAGAAGAACAGGAATCCATCATACACAGTAATATGTTGATGTTTACTTAAGAGTTTATCCTTTCAATTGTATATTGGCCTACTTCTAAGATAGTATAAAACAAAGCTGGCTTGCATCTAAAATAACATAGATAATAGCTATGTTGTTTTTGAATAGCATAGGATGTAACTGGATTGCTATTAGAATAGCCTAGAATTTCAGTGGAAATGTCAGCAGCTGAACTCTTTATATTTCAAATTTTCTTGCTCTCTCATAAAAAAAAGTTACTTCAACTTTACAAGTTCACATGAAATGCAAAAGATTAACTGACAGTTGTGCAAAGTTATTCGAGAAAGCTGGTGGTTATGTAATTTTTATTTCATCAATTTAATATGAAGGTATTCACCACCTATTAGTATGAAGAATAATTTTCTAGTTCTTAGCACTTCTCACTAAAAATAAAATAATCAGATGTTTAAATTATGTTGAAAAAAACAAGCTATGGTAATTTTATGATAATTTATTGCTGGATGCTGTGTTTATAGCACATGATTAACTCTTAATAATTTTCCTTTTTTTTCATGCTTTTGATTTTTAAATACAAGTGGGAAATAGGCTGACATGGCCACCAAAGTAAACCTGAAATATCAGAGTATGTAGGCGTGTACTTCCCAACAACTCTTCCCTTCCCCGCCTTACGCATTCAGCTGCAGCAGCAATCATAATGGCCGCTCTCTTCTGCTTGCACAGGACCGAGTGATGTTCCGGTCTCGCAAGAAGAACCATATCACCTGTCTGCACTATGATTGCGTCAGAAACATCAAAGTTTCTGACCACAGAGCTGTCTTTGCTTTGTTTGAAGCAGTCCTTCGGCCAGGAAGGGATAGGTAATGGAATGCATTGTTAAAACAAAGACCTGCACATGGTCACACCAAAGGCAGAAACTGCATTTTCTCAAAAATACAGCTGGGTACAAACACAAGTTTGGCATTTAGGAATATTTAATCTTCTTGGGGCCTCTTGTCAGAAATATTACTATCATAACAAAGATCTCTGTTTATGAAGTTTCTATACAGATGATACATGATTGTATACTTAATTCAGTGTTGTGACTTATTTGCTTACACTACCATATCTTTCTGTTTGCAGTGGATGCCTCAATGGTGGACAGTTTGATCGTAATGTGTACTTAGAAGGTGAGCTTTCAAAAATCTTGCATATGGAGTATAAAAATACTTAAAATGTGAGCTGTAACTGTGTTCTGTTCCATATGCTCTCTTTAGTACTTTACCTGTTGAGAATGAAAGTATACAGTTGTCTCGTAAGCTGTGTACAGAGTCTAATCTTTTCTTGTTGCCGAACAATAAAAAATTTTTTTTTCTCGTCCAGCTAATCGAAGGCGAGCAATGTCACAACAGTTAACGGGACAGAAAAACAGTTCTGTCTGTGTTCTTCAGTGACCAATCAGTGCAGAAACAAGAGTTAAATGAACTTAATTAAAGCCAGTACCATGGACAGGCCTTCTGCCATACCAAGTGACAAGTTTAGCCGAGAAAAATGTTGGAAGTGTTGTGTGGAGTTTTGTGACAGACCTGATGTGATAATTCAACCATCTTCCAGAGTGTGTTGCCTTTAATTATTCCTGTTGTTCACATCATCATTAATTGCCTTGTTGATACAATTTCCTCATTACCTTGTATATTCTTGTGCACATAATTATGTGTGCATGCGTATAGAAAATTGTGTACATCGGATGGCAGTTTAGGAGAGAAGTGCTTTGGAGTGACTTGACATGAGAAATAATAATGTTGCTAATATAATGAGAAATAAGCACAACCTGCCTTTATTTTTATGAAAGAATATGGTTTTAAAATAGCTGATTATGTTTTGTAAAAATACCCTTGGTTTGGTTCGATTGTAAGGTATTTTAAATGGGCAGCCAGGTCAACTCAACTCAAAGCCTGTTTTGTTTTCCTTGTGTTCAGCTTATGGCATATCACAGCCATGGTGTAACTTGGGTTTTGTAAATTATATTTATTTGTACTTTTTGTTTCCACTACATTTAGCGTTAGTTCCAAATTTTGTCTATTCCGTCCATTCAGTTTTTAAGATCTGAGATTCTATTACATTATGCTCCTCATGAGATTTGTGTGCTTGTGAATAGATGGACAGGAAGGGTAGGCAAGGAGTGGGGAAGGCAGATGTCAGTTTCATTCTGGACAGTTTTTTGTTTTCTTACAAGTGCCTGATGTGTTTCCCCGCAACGAAATTGATTAATTAGCTGCACAGTATCATTGTGGACACTCAGCTAGGCAAGTCTTTAAAAGACAAGGAAATAGAGTTTACTCAATTTCAAGTGATGTTATTGCATTAAGTAGAACTACATGCTCATTGTCTTTAAAATTTGAACCAAATTGTTGTTTTCTGCTGGTGTTGCATGGCTCTTTATGAGTCCAAGTATAGTACGCTTAACAATAGCTGGCATTCATAATCAAGCAAATCAGACAAGAGTCAGTATGAAAATGGCGTGTTGATTAAAGATGCATATTATGTTGGATGCTGAATCTGCAATTTTGTGGCCAAGGACCTCCCCTGATAGAAAGCTTTAATTTACATCTAGAAATCCAAATTTCTCTTCAGGTTCTAAACTTTCTACCATTTATGTTCTCCTATATTTCTTTCCGGCTAATAAAAGAGTGTGTGTGTGTGTGAGAGAGAGCTGCCAATCCAAGAAAACAGTGTTTTAAGGAAATGGTAGATGATAGAAACAGTAACCATGGCTGGAAATTCATCACTGTATTTTAAAATCATTTTCACATGCAAGATTATTCATTTATCAGAGTTCAGATATAAATGGATATGAACATGGTTCTAATAAGATATTATGAAAGCTCTTTTATTACTGTTTTTATATTTATCATCTGAATTAGCTATTACATTGGTCTAGCTCACTGGTTCTTAACCTTGTTTGAGGTTCTGAACCCTTCTTTAGTGTCATCACAAATTGCGGGTGTGTCTTGACCTCCGTAGCGGAGGCTCCGCCGAACCCTTGAGACCAACTCACTGAACCCCTAGGGTTCGATCGAACCCCAGTTAAGAACCACTGAAAAGTTTGCTACAAGTCTTGCCTACAAACTCATGTCATGAACTGTCCTTTAACAAACTTTAGAAAATTTGGAAAAAATTGCAAGAAATGTTTTGTGTCAACTTGATATTTGAGTGGGCTAGTGGCCCCCCTACTTCTGGAAGATATTTTTTGTTTGTGAGTTGTGTTAGTTTTACAACCTGTTCTTTGTCTTGTAGTGTGTGAATGGTATTGTGAGGGCTTGTTAACATGGATTTCAAGACTGCAGATAAAATCTTTTTGGTTTCTTTTTTCCTCAATATTTTTGAATTTAAGAATGAAGTAAAGAAATGGTAAATAGGATAATCAGCCTCAATAATGTCCTCCAAGTCTTGGATTGTTTTACACGTCAGACTAGTTATTGTTAGCTTTCTGTGCCATGTACAAATCATGAAAAAAAAAAAAAAAAAAAGTATGGCTCAGTTGGCACAAACAGTCCAAGTAGGCTTTTCGATATTTATAGTGTGACAGTGTAAGATACTGCTGCATTCAGCAAGAAACTTTAGGGAACACAGAGGTAGGTAGCTTTGGAAAATATAAATCTAAAAAATTTAACCAATTTGTGTTTGTCTTCTTGTACTTTAATGAGGTGTTACACACCTGAATATATTATGCTGATCAAGAGGAAGAATAAAGTGCACTGAAGTCATTTTAATGAATATCATAACATGCATGGATACACACACAAATATAGATATGATACACTGAGGAACAGGTTTCCTTTCCTTTTCTTTGCATCAGGAAAACTCTATTTCTTGAAACCTGCAACACATGGAAAGGAAGTAGCGTCTCTAGTATGCAAGAGCTTTTCCCTACAAGGGATGCACAAATGCAGGATTGCTTTGAAAAGCCCAAACCAGTTTAAAGGGGGTTGCCGGCTGGCTGGTAATGCACTACATGTAATTCATCTTGTTGGGGACAGAACTGGCACATCAGTACGATGGGAATATAATTAAGGGATGGCACAGAACTATGGACAATTGTTTCGTCTGGATCAGCGAGGTGACTTCATTTTTTCTTGCTTCACTACTGACACTGATCCTGCTCGCAGCGCCAGTTGATGTAACTGAGTAGTGAGGTTGGTTGTGTCGTTGGTGTTGTGACAGCAACTTTCTCCCACGCACTTCACAGAGGCAGGAACTAGTCAGCAAGCGTAGCACCCTTTAATACACGGGTTTGCATCTGAAGTCATATCACTGATTCGAGTGAAACAATCCTCCATAGTTTTGTTCCATCCCTTAATTACACTCCTATCATGCTGATGCTGCAGTCCTCTCCCCAACAAATACATTACATTTAGTACACTACCAGGTGGCTGGTCTCCTCCCTACAAGTTAATAAGCTATATCAATAATAATAAAGTTTATTTACATGGCACTTTATCTCCCCCATTTAAGGCTAACTCAAAGCGCTTTACAAAATATATAAAGAGAATAAAAACAACACATAAATGCACATAATAAAATATGAAAATGTTATTATATCTACAGAATGACCAATAATATGAAAGATATGCAGCCAATAGCTTGCTCAGGCCTATGGACGAACGACAATTTCAAACATGGAGAAAATCAAAAGCATTCTTAGGACGTCCACTTCCACTTTACTCTTCAGCTGCTACTCACACAATCCACCAAGGGTATTTACAATACAATTATGACCGCTGTTAGCTAAATGAACAGCAGCCACAGCTCTATTTGTATAATAATTAACATACATACATAGGTATCAACATCCAAAAGCCATGTGATACATGACCTAACTACTCCTTTTTTGTCTCAGTCCACTATTCATGATGCTCAACACTTTTGTCTCACCTTAGGTGCTTGCACACCATTTTTCAGACTTTAGAATAATGCATCTTAATAATAATACAGATGCTCTATTGATTCACAGAAAATCAGTCATGCCATGGAGTCAATGCCAGAGTGGGCTTAACAGATTATTCATTTATACGGAACTACATTTTTTGTGCTACACAATATCAGCATGATCTGAAAGTATCTTTCCATTTAAACTGCCCACAGCCTTGTCTGTGCCTCTGTTTTATCGAGACTTGAACCCCAAATTATCTTCTCAGCAATCTCAACAGCTCCAGAACCCTGTAGCACATCTGACTTCAAGCACACAAATGAGATTGTACTCTCCACTGGCTCACTGTCCAGGCTCATAGAGAAAAAAAAATCTGGTTCTCTTGCTTCATGGTTTTCCAAATTTTGGTCCTCTACTTCTCTTATCTCTCAACTTACTCCACTTTAATACCTCTGTACTCTTGCAGATAATAGCCTCCTTTTCACTCCCAGAATCAGGGCAAAAACTTTAGGGAATGCATGTTTGTTCATTTAATATTGATTTATTGGAACTCCTTATGGGATGGTGATACGCCATCAGCATCTGACAGACTTTCGAATATGCCTTTGAAACATGCTCAAACATCTGGATTTCAGGTCAAAATATTTATTCTGGCTATTGTTCTATACCAGACCTGGGCAAGGGCCGGCCCACCTCCTGTCTCTGACCGGCCCGCCTGCCAGTATATATACTATATATACAGTATTGGGTAAAACTGAGTTAAGGCCAGACACCGGTCGAAAAATTGTCAAAAATTTTTCATTTTGGCCATTTTCAGATTACTTCATACTGTCAAAGTTCATATTTTGTTCTATTCACTCGCCAAGTGGTTTTTCATAGAATAATCTAGAAATATGTCTATTTTGTCAATGAAAACATCTACTTCTATCCTATTTACTTTTCCCGAGCGCACAATTAGCGAGAATAGAGAATGTTTGAGACATAGCAACACACCTCGCCACGTGGGCAACTGAGTCACATCGTATATCGGTCAAAAGGTCATGACATGAATTTTCAAACAAAGGCTGAGTCAAAACCCTTAGAAGGCCCCAAGCTATGATACAAGCTCTTTTCTAGACGACACAAAGGGTCGGAAACTTCCTTATATGGACGCATGCGTAACATACTTTGCATATAGCCAATCAGAATTCACTAATGCCGACCTAGACGGGGTCATAGGGCACACGAACACGCTTCGGCTGTGCTCGGGTATCCCACAAGGCAACTGTCATGGCCTCCGGATGTATAAACAAATGGCGACGCAACTCAAAGCTTGTTCTGGGATATTTTCTTTTCTAAGACATTAACGTTAATATTAAATGTTTATTGTGACTGTCAGACGCTCATTTCTTCTCACAATACCACGTGCAAAAAAATAAAAACCACGTGGACATTCTTAGACCGTCGTAGCAGCTAAAAAAAGTAACTTAGTGAACCGAATTCGGCTGTCGAAAACACCATCAGTCATGTGGTAAGCGAGCTGAAAATAAAGCGAAGTTTTCATTTCTGCTGCAAATCTCGGTAGTAATCAGGACTAGATGCGAACATTTACACATTTGAGTCAACTTGCAATGCTAGTTATTTATGTACTTTGTCAGGAATGTAGGGAAACAGAGCTTACATCATTTGCACAGAAAACAAAGGTTGGGTGGGGGTTGGATGGTCTTACTCCAACCAAATGTAACAAACAGAATGTGAAGACAATTATGTATAGCATTCCTAACAAACAATGAAAACTGCTATCTAGTCAAGTTTGAAGCCATTCAGTGTCTAGAGAGCACATCATTGTCAGCCCCCTAAAAGGCCAGACAGCTATAGTGCTTTTCCCAGAAATCTTTGACAGAAAATAAGATACCCCCTAGCCACAAAAATCAACCATCTTTAATCCATGTGACTACAGATGTATAATTCATAAAATAATCCTAGCATACAGAGGAACAGAACATGAGCAGCTGCTTAAATTCTGGTGCACCAGTGATGTATCTCTAGATTTCATGAATAGGTTATTCTTATTCCTATTTGCCCCCAGTGGAGCATAGGGCTGCAAGAATTGGTTATACTCCCCTATAAGCTATTGAAATAATTTCTTTAATTGATGTTCATCCATCACCCTGCAACTGAAGGCTAAGAAAGATGAGAGTGTTTCCTACTAATGCTGCTACTTCAGTAGATGCTCGCAAAAATTGGAAGCAATATGCGACATCATCACTAAATGTTAGATAGCAAAAGACCAAAGATGGCAAAAACCATGAAGCTAGTGGACACTGAACTTCTATATAACTAACTAAACCTATAACTGTGTTGCTCAATGTTTGCAAACACCATTGTTTTTATTACTGTGTACTTCTCTGAAGCCTGGTCAGCAGTTGGGTACACAACACAACCATGTTGACTTTTCTAAAAGTGAATAAAATAATTAATTTTATTAGTAATGTTAAAGTTATATGTAGTAACACATTGAAAGATGGTTATATTTTTCATTCAGCAGGTAAATTACATGAAAGGCTTAGATAAAACAAAGTTACTAAGCTTGATATTTCTGCTCGCGCTTTTTCCGTTCATTGTTTTTGTTACAGTTTGTTTACTTAAAATCCCTATAACTTTATATTGACATGTGATACAGGCCTAAAATTTGAATGAAGTTTTCTTCATACATATGTAAACATTTCAGTGAGAGCTTTTTAAAAAATATTTAGTGGTTTAGTAGTTACTAAGCTTTCACTTTGTTTTCCTTCGCCTTTTCAGTTTCTTGTTTTAGTAAGCTTGTTTAGTTCAAAAGCTTATAACTTTATATTGGCATGTGATACAGGCCTAAATTGGGTTGAAGTTTTCTTTATTCATATTTAAACATTTCTATGAGAGCTTTTAAAAAAATATTGAGTAGTTTAGAAGTTACTAAGCTTTCAGTTTTTCTTTCCGCGATTTCTCAGTTTCTTGTTTTGGTTAGAGACTGTTTACTTCAAAAGCTTACTCCTTCTTTTTGACAAGAGATATAGATCTGCAATTTGGTTGAGCTTTTCTTCATATAAATTTAAACATTTCTATGATAGATTTTTAAAAATTACTTAGTAGTTTGGTAGTTATACCGTTTTACATCAAAATTTCTTAAAATTTAACACACTTTTTTACAAAAAAAATTATAAAAAAAAAAACTAAGAGGAATTCGCAAATTCTTTATCATAGAAATGTAGATCTGTCTTTTAGGTAACTATTTCAAAAAGAATTGTGAGTCTACTCACAAAATTGAAGAAGTTTTTAGCTTTTAAAATTGTTTGTTTTGGCGCCATTTTGGATTGTTTCCATGGCAACCGATAGCGCGAAGAGTGCAGTAAAACCATTTTTTGAAACTTCATTCAAGGGCTAAATAGCTGATACAAAAAAATCCGCGCTATCCCGTGAAACAAAAAAAATTTTCTTTCGACCGGTGTCTAACCTTAACTATATTAGTCCGGCCCTCTAAAACCATCCCAATGTCTTGTGCGGCCCCTTGGGAAAATTAATTGCCCACCCCTGTTCTATACCTACGGTAACTTTCACTGTTTCTAGCTGTCGCACAGTTTCTACCACTCATATTGTTTATGTTGTTGATTATGCTCTGACTGTGACACTATGGGGTTAAGGTGGAGCACTATTCTACAGCAGTGGTTCTCAAAGTGTGATCCGCAGGCATAAGTCAGGTGGTCTGCGGCTGACAGTCGTCATATGTCAGCAAAGTGATGTTTAAAGTGATGCATTCCTCGCATTCACATTTTAATTACAAAGAAAGAGGTAGGTAGTTTTATGTCAACATACTACTGTCACAAAAGGACATTTAATTTTGAATTGTAATGAAACAAATGCGGCAATTTAAATTTGAAATTCATAGTACAGAGTGATTTTTAGGCCTTGGTGGTCCGCCATATTTTTTACTTAAGTACTGTTCTCCATAATACTTTGAGAATTACTGTACTAGAATATACACTTACCATTATTATTATTAATTTAACAGGTGTGGATCATATTCTTTCTGAGCAGAAAATGTAATAACAGTAGCTTGGAGTGGAAGAGGGAGAGATAATCTATTCTTCCCCTAACCATCACATTCAGTGAGATATATAAGGCTGTATAAGAAAGCAATCAACAAAAAAAGTAAGAAGGTACCTGCACTCTAAACAGGTGTAAAAGACTGTTTGACCCTCATCTGCTGAACGTGTCTGTTGAGTGGTGTAAGTCATCTGTTCATGTCCACACTGAAGGCATTTCCTGTCCACCTGCACATCAAATGACTTCTATTAAGCACAAAGTTATATGGTTTTCAACAACATTCTATGCTCTTTGGGATAGTATTTGCAAATTAAATCAGAGCAGGAAAAAAAGTTCATTTAACACTTGACAAGACTGTTTGCCTCAGCCGAGTTTTAAGCACAATATTAAGCATGTGCCATCACCTGTTTTAAATTCCTTAAATAATTTTTATGTAAGCTACAAATTGCTAATGCCTTATATTAACATAAACTAACAGTCTTTTCTGTGTAATTTACTATAAGCTATTCCTAAAACAAGATATATAAAACAAACATGTTACCTTAGGTCCCACATGTTTTCTTTGGTTTGTGTCATTAACATCATTTTGTATTATCTTCGTTGGCTCATTGAGAAAAATAGCGCTTTTTATCTCTACTCCATGAAATGCTGGAGGAAAAGCAGAAACATTTGAAATTGTGTATCTTGCACAGTTGTCATTCACTGGTAACTAATCATTAGACTTTGATGTAGTTTTCAAGGCTTTGCGTTTTAATTGTACATTTATTTTTGCCAGTACGTCTGAGAATAAAACTGATTAGCTTATAGTGTGATTAGGTAAGTTTATTGATTCTTAACCCGTGGACTATTTTACGACAGAGAAAATGAAATCAAAACGACAGATAAGGCAATGAAACAGATGAAAGTTGAACTATTGTGCTCGTTCAATGTAATGTCTACACAAAAATAGTATTATTATTCACATAATTTGTAAATAAATATACCTTTCACGTCTACACGATAATCACACCTTCGACAGGCCACCATATCCTCTACGCCAGGTAAAGGAAGAACGGTGCCGCAGTCAGGACAAAAGTCTAGGTCCGACTGGAATAGTGAGGTCTGTCTCAACATGGCGCAACACGACGAAAAACAGAGTGAACTCCCTTAGCTAGCTCTCTTTGTGAGTGACTTCCCTTGTGTCCCGCAATCGTATACGTTCCTCTCACTTTTATTATCTATGTAAACTTGTGGCGTAGACCTCATTCTAAGCATGGAAGTCTATGTTGTAGACCGTAAGCACAGAGTCTCAGTTTTCTATCATCTCTGTGCACAGACTGTTCTCCAATCATTTAGATCTGTCAGTAGAATTTTGCTTCTCTGTAAGAGCTCTCCTGTCGTTTGCTGTTGTTCCGCTTCGTGTAGTTACGAAGACGACCCGTGGGCAAGATTTATCATCTCAATAGCCCAGTTTTTTAAAATCCATTTTACGATAAATATAGCATGACTATGAATTAATCATGTGGATTTATGTAAAACATTTTCTGAAGCATATCACAATTGACGATAGTGGTGTCGGTGCACTAATGTAAATCAAGCAAAGAGGATGTTCTCTTGTAGTAAGTAGTAGCAGAGAGCTTAGATATATCTAGATTTATCTAAGCTCTCTGGTAGTAGTAAGCTAAACGAGTACCCGATGAGCGACGTCGTTGCATCTCATAGTTTATTCCTTGTTAATCCTTGAGGAACATAGGGCCGCAGCAACAGTACCGCGCCTGTGGACCCGGTGTCGGGCAGCACCCCTCAGTTGGGCCCATGTGGTTTCGATGCCCTTTGCCTCTCTCTCTCTACTGTTCTTTTCCAAGTTTGCTTTGGTCTCCCAACTCTCCTCTTCCCCTGAGTGTTCCAGTCAAGTGACTGCCTGGCAATGGTGTCAGCTGGTTTGCGTAGGGGGTGTCTTATTCTTGTTCCTAATCACCCCCAGTAGAGCATAGCGCCGCTAGGGTGTTCCCTACCCAGCCCCATTTGCGATTTGTGATATCTTGGCTAGTAGCATTCTGGTTGGTTCCTTTCACAGGCTGCTGTTGGAGATCTTTTCAGGCCATCTTATTCCAAGAATATGGCTTAGGCATCGGTTGGTAAAGGTCTGGATCGGAGCTTGCTGTTGATGGTGTTTGTCACTCTTCAGGTTTCAGAACCATACAGTAGGACTGCTTTCGCATTGGCGTTGAAGATGTGGATCTTACTGCGGAAGGACAATGCTCGGGAGTTCCAGATGGGCCGTAGGCTGTTGAAAGCAAGCCTTGTCTTGTTGATGGGGCTTTTGATGTCATCGTCCGCTCCACCGTCCTTGTTGACAATGCTCCCCAGATACACGAAGCGATCTGTTTGCAGGATATTCTCATTGAAGCTGAATTGGGAGTTCCTACTTGTTGTTTATTCTAATCACGTCAGTCTTCTTTCTATTGACCTTGAAGTCGGTCTTCTCTGCTTTCTCTTCTAGCTAGCTCAGTTTAGTTTGTGTATGCTGCTGCCGATGAGATAGGAGACTAATGTCATCTGCAAAGTCCAGGTCCTGTAGCTGTATGGTGAAGGTCCACTAGATACAGGTGTTGTTGTCTTGGGTCGTCTTGTGCATAATCCAGTCTATGACCATTAGGAAGATTGTTGGTGATAAAATTCAACCCTGTCTTACGCAAGTCTTCATTACGAAAGGTTTAGCGAATTTACCGTTGAAAAACTTGGCAAGATGAGTCTGTACGAAGTACGAAGGTACAGCCTCTGGATCATGTTTATGAGCTTAGGCGGACTACCAAATTGTATTATCAGCCTCCAGATGACGTCCCTGTCAACACTGCCAAGGCCTTCTCAGGGTCCACAAAAGTTGTATAGAGGGATAAAAGTTCTATCTGCATCTAATAATAATAAGCACAAACAAATTTAAATACAAGTTCACAGTAAAATGATGACAAAATCTTTTAAATTTAAAAGATTGTTTAAAGAGAAAAATCCCGTTTATTTGCCATTGTAAGATATTCTTTGCATGCTTATTGCCAAGCAACCATTTTATTTAGTAAAAGTAGTAGTAATTGTGTGTGTGTGTGTGCTTGTGCAGAATTAGAATAATAATAAATGCAAAATTTGTAAAGCACATACGTTCCTAAGGAGCAAAGTCTTAGCGCTTCAGAACAAGAACAAAACATGGACAGCATATGAGGGAGAAGAAAACAAATAAATAACGTACGAGCTATAAAAGAATAAAGAACAGTACTAACAAAGAATAAAATCAAATCCAGAAAACAAAGGAACCAAAGAACAAGAGCTGAGAGTAACATTATATTGCAAAAGGAAAGGTGTGAAAAAGACTAGCATTATGAAAAAGGTTGTTATGAGTAATGTTTACAGAAGAGGTGCTTATATATGCATATACTATACAGAAAATGTTTGAACTTCTAAGGACTGCCATTAGAAATAAAGCTAGGATTGGCGTTTTAGTTTTAAGGTAAGAAGATATTGACAAATTTTCATCGAGATTATTATATCCAAAGTGTTCATGCTGTTGAGCAAAAACCTACTGCAACCACTACAAAACCTTAGGACATATTTTCATCTGAAATAGTACATAATTTTGTTATGACTACATCTAAGTATATTTTTTGTAATGTGTTGTGAGGGAGGATTACAACGTTTATTAAATTCCTAACATCCAACCTAATAAATTTTATCATCTTAATTTATTTTATAAAGGGGAGTTGAATAGTTCGTCTAATGCCTTCAAGACGACGACGACGACGATGATTTATATATATGGCACTCAACCCCACCATCAAAAGTATGCTTGAATTGCTTTACAACTACAACAACCACAACCACAACCACAACAACAACAATAATAATAATAATGGACATTTCTAAAGTGGCTCAAAGCAAATATGTAAGAACAATAAGCATTGTCAGGCCCTGTGCTCTGCTCACAAACCCTATCCCTAACTATCCCTGTGACTCCTGTCTAAACATAGCAAGCAGCACACCACAGCACATGAATCTTGTGGATTGTTCTATGAAGAAAATAACCTAATTTTTACTTAACAAGATGCCACTATTTTCATAGTCAAAAATATCTGTAACTCTCTAGTTACCAGAATCTAGTCACCTATGAACCGAAACCAACCGGACGACCTTTTCTCGTAACCCCAGAGGCGACACCAGGGCAAACTGCCAACGTGCTGCAGTTGGAGTAAACACCAGCCTGGAATATTCGTGACGTGTAACACGTTAATGACCGAGGTTTGGCACAGAACGAGGGCGATCGTTTCTGAAAAATTGTTCCATGCTATGTTTAACGCTTAATTAGCTTTGCGCGGATCCAAATCCCAGAAAACATTTCTGTTTCTGGAAAACTCTTGACTCAGTTGTTTCTACTGGTCTTCGATTAGCCATGAAGTCAATCCATCAGTGATCAGAGGTGTAGGATAGAAGTAAGTATGTAAACACTTTCTGTTTTGTTCTGTTTATTAGGGGCGACCAGTGGTGTAGTGGTTAAACTCTCTCTTGTTACCTGTAGAATGCGAAATCACCGCAAGGTGGAAGCACTATCTTACTAAGCCAGCCAACCAACCAAGGTGCTGTTTACTGTTAGTATGATGTTTTTTAATTTCCACACATAAATTAAACATAGGTTTCGAAGTATCCACCGCCAGCACTACACCTTTAGAATAATGAGAATATTGACGTGAAACGACGATGAGTGTTGAGGCAGACACACTCGAAGGCGACTACAAAGAGTTAGCATTGTTGACTGTTACCAACAGATATCCATTACGGTGGATATATATATATACAGCGAACACGCCTCCATTACAGAGTGAGAGAGATACTGAGCCAGAAAGAGAAAATAAGTAAAGAATGTAGCTGGGTCACTCTCTACTAGATAACAATGAGTAAGTACCGAGAGACAACAGTCATAACCAAATTGTGACTTTATGGTATCTACAAAATGTCTTTACATACAGTGTCTACACATGGTTTTATACACAGTGTCCTTACATGCAATGTCTACACTCTCACACCTTTGCTTCCAACCACATACCTGAGCTGCCCTCGTGTCCCTTGACAGCAAACCTTAATAAATGTTCCATTCCGTGACGTGTGCAAACCAAGGGAATGGAAACAAGACATCGTTGCCATGCCTGTTCTCAGTTAAAGAAATTAAGGAGGAAACGATGCAGAATTTAAGGGTTGGTGGGTAGTAAATTGTTTCTCAAAGGAGCTGGGAAAACACCTACTATGTAGTAAATGTGCTCCACTTCTTTCCGTGTTAGTGAGCAACACTAATGTAAAAGAATAAATGATGGCTTTGTTTCCGATACTTTATTCGTTGTCTCGGAGTCTTACAAGCTTCAAGGCAAATAACACTGTTTTAGCTCCAGAACAAGGGGCTAGCAAAGACTGCGTGGCGGAGACCTGACAAGGCTATCAGCAAATCCTGGGTCATGGATGCGAATATTCAAGAAGTGTTTCGCAATATGAACCGAGAACAGGATGAGTAAGTTTACAGAGATCACAGTTTTGAGTCACAGAAGAGTGCTTACTGAAATGTGTGTGTTAGTGTGTTTGTGTGTGTGTCTCAAGGTGTCTGTTGTCTACATGTATCTATTTGTTTCATGCTAGTCCCTATTAATGTCTTCGCATCTTTTTTTCTTCGATGTGTATGTCTCTTGTTGTTCTATTTCTCTGAATACCTTAAGATTCGAAGAAAGCACGCGCCAAGACGAGCTGAAGAAACTCCGGAAGCTCGAGAAGAAGATGGCCGCACTGAAGAGACGTTTAGAGAACCGAGAGAGATTGAGCGAAGTGGAGTCAGCGGACGAGCTGGAGGAGGAGTTCCATGAAGTAAGCACAGCTTTCTTTGATAAATATTTCTTATATTCACCGTGCTGCATGTCATGTAGGAAATTACTTATCACAGACCACGGTGTACTAACCCTGTCAAATTTCGCACCAAACACCTCGGTGAACGATGGTTGTCAGACGCTGAGCTCGTTATATAGTAGACCACTAAGATAAATAGAATTAACGAACAAAAATGTGCACAGACTGAAAGCATACAGTTTTGTTTTTTGTTTTTTGTTGTTGTTTTTTTTGTCTTCCCCATTCTCTATTTCAGAATTTAGGGGACCTAATGGAAGAAGATGAACTTTCCGACAGTTCGACAGAAGAACTCGAGGGTCAGAACGAGCAGGTAAATGTTCATGCAGGTTAACCTAGTGTTAAAACGAACCACAGAACTTAGAGAAAGTCTACTGTCTTCGAACTCACTTGATTCACTATTTAGGGCTTTTGCAAAACATTGTAAATTGTAAAAAGATGAAAACATTGATGATATTGATTATCTTTGAGCTTACACAATGTGATCAAGTCTTGCACCCATGTTGTATCATCTAAAATTCAATGATAGTCACAGACAGTCGGCTTCATCAGCGAATGAAGATTGTATTTACTTGGTGTATGAGTAGGTGTGTCTGTTGTAGAAGTGCGTGTCTGTTAATGTGAATATCGATGCATGGCTGCTGGTTATTCTGTTTACTTTAGTAAATAATGTGTGTAAAGCGCTCTGAGCATATTATTGAAAAGGCGCTTTATAAATGTTCATTATTAATTCTGCCTGTCGGACAGGTGAAAATGTCAAACCAGCTAGTTAACAGTTAGCGAGATGGTGTGTGTAACGTGGATTTCATCTTATTGTTGGTCGCAAGATTTTTCTCACAACGTAAGCTATTGTATCATATGGGGGAAACAATACCAAATCTCAGGTTCCCTTTCTTAGGCCATTGGTAGCAGGACAAAGAAGGAGACAAGAAGCAGTAAGTCTGGAAAGAGGAGCCTGGCAGCAACACCAATTGATACAACAGGTACTTGGTGTATTCAGTCCGTGCTGTTCTCTGTACTTTGTCATAAAATTGTTGCTCTGGACTCAACAAAGTAACTTGAAACAACGTTTTTCGGGTAGTTAGGATGTATGGATGGGCTAATTGACTGGACTAAAGACTCTGTCACGGATCGTCCGCAGACATGCGCATTCTTTCCACAAACCAAAATATCCTGATCGCTTGAGGGTGGGCGTACCTTCTTAGAGGCACAAATAATTATTCAAATCAAATACAAAGTCAAATGAAACAAAGGCAAAATCCACACTCATAGATTCACTCCTTCATTCGCCACACAAGATGTATTACCAATATGTTATCATTCATCCCACATAATATTAAAGTAACAATAAAATCGACTCTCCTAAATTATTGTCACTGATGAAGAACCCAATGTTCGCTCCCGATGAAACATCAACCTCTTATTTTAAAGTCTTTGAGACCCTCCAAGTCCTCTATTCCAATTAATCCACTGATCTTCTTTCACGAAGTCTATTTATGATTGAAAATAAATGGTTTTTCACAGTACCCACAGTTTATAAGCAGACGTCTCGATCTTGCGCATGCGGCCGCTCCTAGATGTTTGGCCGGATGATGTTAGATTCGCTGAAGGCCGGGAGGAAACCTTTCCTCCACCGGCGCTTACTCTCAGGCTGTGAAGAGCTGCCCCTTCCAGGCGACAGATGGAAGTCGGTGCCCAGTCTTGCACCAAGTTTTCTGTTCTTTTTCTCGCTGATACCAGTGTTTAGTTTCTGACCCGCCAAGAAACTGGGATGCCAAGCCACAGAGCTCCCCCACGGTGCGAACACGGACTACAGTGACTCACGACCTGTGAAGTACATCCACCTGTAGTTTACCCACGGTATTACTTCCCGTAATACTTTTTCCGCTGTCGCAGCAGTTGCGAGAAAGTCCCGAGAAAAATCCACCAGCTCCAACTTTTGTTTCGCCGTCTGCTCTCTGCCCACCGTTATTTCTCTAACGTTAATTTCCTCTATCTTTTACGTCACCTTATTTTGACGTCCCAGTTTACGTCATTTGCTCAAGGGCAAACAACTTCCAGCCCACTACGCTAAATCAGATCAACCACGGTTGTCGATCTTCCCTCCTAACCCCCTCTACTAAGTACTTATCCGTTACAGACTCCATGAGTTCTCTGAAGATTAGGAGAGTCAGTTTCTTAAACAGGACATCGATAGGCCAAGATGGAGTAGAGAGAATGACCTGAAAATGTTGGATAGACCCTGCCTGGCTCTGATTGAAGCTTATTTGTCGCCATGTTGGAACTCGTAAGGCCAGACTGTCTCAGTATTATCCTGCCACTGTATTTTCAAATTTTAAATAAAATGTCAACGTTGTATATCTTTTTTGTTGAACTTCATTAGTTTTTTTTATGTCAAAACTGAAGAAGTTTTTGTTGATGTTCCTTACTGGTTTAAAGATATTACGTATAGTAAGATGGCCGTGTGGGGCTTTAGAAACCTCCAGGGTTCATCCAGTAGTTCTAGACCCAGTGACTCGAGCTAATTTCTCTGTTTTTATCAAGTTTTTGATGTTTGCTTACCGAAACCTGACAGCTCATCACTTTACATTGAATGTTACTCGGACATTGGCATGTGAATATTTTTAAAAAATTGTCTAAGATCAGCGTAGATGTACTTGCATAATTCTCAGAAAAGTAATTTGTGCTTGTTACACAGTGACGACGCCATCAATGAGTGTAGCCAACAGAGTGGACAATGCAAAGGTGAAGGTGACTGTTGGAGCCGTTAACATCAGTGCCGGTGAAAGGACAACGGTGGTCAAACAAGGCATGTGCTTGTCTCATCGGCCTCCACACAACACCAACTGCATTTCACTGATACCTGTCTCGTGCAGATGATGTATTTGTACTAGACAACCACGCGAATAATGTTCAGCTAAGTCTTTGATAACTATCTATGTTTGTTTGTGCAAACACGCACACTTTACAAACACACTTACCGACACAACACATACACAGTTGACGCTCATTTATCCAGGTAAACGGCTATTCATACATAGGCAATCACGTGACTGAGACCCACAAACAGACAAGAGGGCCTCCCTCTCGTTAACCTCTCGTTAACCTCTCTTTGGTGCAGGCGGCCAGATGAAAGTGGCCGATGACGCAAAAGATGCCGACGTTAAGATCAAACAACATGACGTCAACATGAAGTTGGGCAGTGACGTCAAAATAAACAGCGAGGGTAAGTAACTGGGTCACAACTTTGTTTAGTTAAGTCCCTTGAAAACTTTGGTGGTAAAGGTCAAACATTGACTGGGGGCAGGTCAAGGAGGCACTGGAGGTTGACAAGTTGTCCGCTTTGGCTTTTCCCCTGAGCGGCAGACCTGGCTGAGGTCTGTTCGCTCCTCAACAGTTTCATCTAATTTCGATAAACATCATCCAGAACGTCTTCTCAAGGACATTGTATGGGAGTCGTTACATGAGATATGAGTCACTGGACGCCATTTTTACTTCAGACGGTTGCACTAACTGTTTCAAACACTTTTATTAGATGTTTTAACGTTTCAGTCGATTTGGATCGTTTGAAGTTTTAGATCAGGGACACTAATTTATATGTATTTTACGTACACTTTCCGATTTTTATTTTAAAAATCCTTAGCTAAATTAAGGTCGCGTGATTTGGGGGATATAGTTACAAAGCGGAGTCAACCAAACTACAAACTAGTTTATTTTGTCTAGATGTCCGTAGGGGACAGGAAAAGAGGCGCGAGAATTGTGACAGTTAAAAAAGCTTCATATCCTGACGTTCGCTACGAAGGTTCAGCTAGTTCTCACATGACCCGTATGTTATCAGGTGGAGGAATGCGTCTGGAAGCTCTGGGTACCACTGCAGTGAATGTCAAGGCCGGTCCCCAGACAATCAAGATGAAGGATAAAAGCAAACTGAACGTCCATGGTGAGATAACTCAATGAGACGTAGATATCAGACCTAACCTTTAAAGAAAAATTAGTGGTCAATCAGAAACATTCATCTGTAACATTTGAACGTGCTTCTAGGTTTTGTGTCGACAGATCTTTGTATTCCAGGTGTCGACCTCAAAGGAAAACACGACGAGGCCCTTATCCACAAAGGAGCAGTTGATATTCAGATAGGACTAGGGGCGGAACTTGAGATCAATGGTTTGTATTTCACCATCAGTTCATCAGTCATTTTATGCCACGTGTCACCTCTGGCACTACATGCATTCGCGCACATACATGAATACTAGTTAAAGAGAATAAATTTTCACAATTAATTAAAAAACTATTTCAAAACAAGCCCCTGAGTGAAAGAAAATCACGAGGAGAAAGAAAGCACTGTGGACAACAGGAATGTCTATTGAGATCAGGGTTAATATTTTTATATGTTAATGTATTAACATGTTCATTTGTTTATTAACACATGTGCAGGGAAGCTGCCAAGAAATGTACACGTACTCAATGACATAGCCTCGAAGGACGATGATGACACATTGACGATTTGTGTTGATAACAATCAGCGGGTCGTTTTGAAAGGTAGGTTTGTTAAGTCATGCAAAGATTAGGGTCTGACATAGCCAACACGACCAGTGTTCCCGAATATGATCCACCATCGTCTTGGTGTTGGTGTATTTCAGCTGAGGACGGCCGAGAAAACGAGGAAAGGATTCCAGAAGGGGACACTGTGACCAGAGATCGTCAGGCCTTCAAAATCCTCCGGCAAGGTGAAGATGCCATAAGCATTTCATTTTTGGAATCGTATTTGCTTTCTACTTGGCATGTCCAGATGACACACACAAGCGTAAAACATTTTAAACATCAAGGAAAAAGATGTTTTATTTTAAAAGGAGATCGGTAAGCAATATTAATTACGAATAATACTTAGGGTGAAAATGCACCAAAATCCCTGCTTATGTCATGTCATCTTTTCTTATGCTAGGACGACTGATAGTCAGGAAAGGACCAAAGAAATGTGCAAACTGGAAGAGCAACGATGAGAATCTTTACAGGAAGCTTGACAACAAAATCCTGATGTTCAACCTAAGAGGTAAGCAGTACACGAACAGCAAAAGGTTCAGTCATTTGAACTGTACAGGATTAGGAAGAAAAGTCGTTGATAGAATTTTACTGTCGGAAGATCGCTGCCCATTTGATATATATCTCTAACCCTGGACTCTGATTTTATGTTATGTATGTTGTGCATATTCTCGTCCTATAAGAGCATCCAGCTTAGAAAAACTTTTTGTTTCTCAGGTCAACATGATCTTCAGGTTTGTGTGTGCACTTGCCAGGCATGCCAGGGTCGCATGCCAACCCGGCGTGAACTCTATATTAAACATGGCTTCTGGCCTGTCAGACGAGGACACTTGGAGATGATGATCGACATGGATCTCTTACATTTATTCACGAGCATCCGGTCCTGCTCTAAACACATATCCCTAACGTGCTACGTGAATGTGTTGCGACATTTTTTCAAGACGAAAGTGGAAGTAAGTGGTTTTTGTCTTTTTAAAAAAAAAAAAAAAAAATTTTAATCGGTCTGAATTTTCTGGGTGGGGAACCGATGAGTATTTGGCGCTAATTTGCCATCATTCAGAAATTATTGATGTGACAAGTGTCACGTAAATATTGAAATTCACAAATGCACAAAATTTGAAGGTTCATTAGCTGAACAATTTTATTAATGTCTAAATTAGCATTTTAAAACGACTGTCTTGATGTGATGTCTCTTTCGGACAGTGTACAATGCTGAAATAGTATTTAATATTGTGTGGATTCGGAAAGAGTTTTGCTGGAGCGAAGTTTTTACTTCTTCAGTGCTCTTCAAAGCTTTTGATTTCTCCCGTTCGCCCTTCTCATGCCCGTGAGAAACACACACGCATCTTTTCACATGAACATATTCTTCCCCCTTTCATTTAAACAAGAGTTCGCTTGTACTGATTTCTGAGTGGATGGTTTTGGTGTTCGCAGATTCAAGAACCGAGTGAAATGTTCTACTCTGCTTTCCTGGATGTCCTCGATGAGTATTTGAGTCAGGCAGACCAGTGAGTGTGCCGCGTGCAGTATTCATGAAGCGATCACAACACAACCTCACCTAGTCGACCAAAGAGGTCAACGTCCTCTCTTGGTGGCCATTAAAGTGAACAACTCACTGACAGCTAAATATTCCTTCTCTGTATTTTAATGTCTCCAATCAGACAGGTTTGTGTTTATCTTTCGTCAGATAAAATTCAATCGTTCTTACGGATATCCCAGCTTCTATCGCCACAAAATCTACTGGGTAGCTATTATAGTTGTCTACATTATTAGAAGATAAAAACTGTATACAGTGATACCTCGGTTCTCGAACGCCTTGACTTTCGACCAAATCGGTATTCGACCAGGAAATTCGAGAAAATTTTGTCTTGGAATCCGAACAAATATTTGGAACTCGAACATCCGAACGTCCGAGATGAGCCGAGTTGAGCCGAATGGCGTTCATTCGGTCCAGCGCGCCTTGCTTGCGTCATCAGTGTGAGTGCAGAGAGAGAGAGAGTCACGTTTTTGTGGAGAGAGTCATGAAATGTGTGCAAAATGGGCAGAAATCGCAAATTTTGTTGAACAACATCACCCTGATAAAGTGGTAGCAAATAGAGCAGTTAACATTTTTAATGACAATGTTATGTCCACTTTCCAAAAAATTTTGCAAAGGAGAAAAAAACAGCAAACAATTGACAAATTCTTCCGTAAAGAAATCAGACAAGCAACTGCAGAGCAAGATTCTGATTCTCCTCAGCAAAAGATACAGAGAACAGAAACACCCGAAGAGCAGTTACCCTCTGTTTTTATTGAAGAGGACTCCCCTTCAAAACAATAACCATCCCCCTTCCCTCCTCCCTCCACATTCATTCCCTCCTGCCATAAAGTTTGGTACAGGTACAGTAAATGAAACACAATTTACTGTGCTGTATTTATTTTTTTATTTTGTTTTAATAAATACACGTTTATTTCTTATTTCTTGTTGAGACTCATGTTTTTCTACATATTATATACAAATTAGGCCAGTAAATAGGCATTTTCTGGGGCTTGGAACGAATTAATCCAGTTTCCATTATTTCCTATGGGTTTCATTGCTTCGGTTCTCGAACAATTTGGTTCTCGACCGTCCTCCCGGAACGAATTATGTTCGAGAACCGAGGTATCACTGTATTGATATAATTATGTGCATGTGTGTTACTGTTATTGTTACTATGTACACACATATAAGTAGCTATGATATTTATAAATTATAATCTAGAATGTAAATAAATGTTCACTCCTAACGGGTTTTCTGCTTTTGTGGGTGTTGGTATGTGGTTTTGCTTGTCAGCAAGCGTGTATTATTGTGTAGTGTGTAACATGTATTATTGTGTAGTGTGTATTGTTGTGTAGTGTGTATTATTGTGTAGTGTGTATTATTGTGTAGTGTGTATTGTTGTGTAGTGTGTATTATTGTGTAGTGTGTAACATGTATTATTGTGTAGTGTGTATTGTTGTGTAGTGTGTATTATTGTGTTGTGCATATTAGTGTGTAGCGTAGTCAGGAATCTGGATCGAGGCACTGCAGCTGTAAATCAGAATAAGTATATACATTATATACATTATAGAAGAGATAGCTAAAAAAGCACGATATATGATTTACCTTCTGCCACTGAAAGTATACATATATAGCAGTTCTGGCCTGTCAGTTGATCTGTATTAAAAGTAGACAACACTAAACAAATTTCAAAAATCAGCAGTCTCACACACACACACGCGCGCGCGCGTGCACAAGACATTACAGTAATAGAAATGCATTTTAATGATGTATTACATTAAATGGTGTTTGTTATACGATATCTAAAAAGGGCTTTTGAATATTAAATTTCTAATAGTAAATATTATAAGGTTGACCAACTGTACGTCGTTAACACAGTAATAAAATAAAGATGAAAAACACCATGCGTTAACTGTTATTTTACCGTGTTCAAATCCATCTTTGCTTTAAATCAATTGTTCTGTCTGAAGAAAGAGGCAGAGTGATAAAGAAAAACAATACAACATCTTTTGAGACCATGTAAGTGGAATGACTGTTAAATGGTTCATTTGGAATTAATGGTAACTTCCAGCTTCCATCCAGTCAAAGCTCCACTTGTCATGCAGGTAGCACAGGTCAGTCCTACCGAAGGTCTGGGCCTCGCTTCATTTGAATGACTTGTACACGTGTGTGGACCACACAAGCATGACCAAACATTTCACTCGCCTCGTGTTGGTCAGGTTGACCTCTCAAGAACCATGTAGCTCTGGCTTGCGTACCACGTGATACACAGTCCCTATTGTCCCTATGTTTACATAGTTGTAGTTAACGGAAACAAAGGGTATGCACAGGGCAAACGGTACGCACAGTTTCCATGTGGGCATTGGCACTTAACACACATATGCCAGGAACACACACACACACACATACACACAGACAGTCATGCATGCAGTAATATATTTCCCCTGGGAAAACCCAAGGTCCGAAGGTAGAGGTCGTATTACAGGGTTTGGGTTTTACCAGTCTAGTCAGTGTCATGACAACCCACGCCCTTTATTTACAGCTACACCTTGTCCTGACACTTGCCACACTGCCAAACACCAGGTTCTAGTCACCACACCTGCCTGAGGTATGTGTAATGGTTTGCACAGTCTACGAGAGATGGCAGTGATCAAGGCCGTGTGTTTCTGAGAAATTACCAAGTGTGTGCCTCAAGTTCTGGTAGGTTTGCTTGTATCCCAACTCCTAGAAATTCCTTTGTGCTTCTAATGTAGAAATATTTGTCTAGGTCTGTGGTAAGTACAGAGATCTTTTGATACTGTTTACTGTCAGTGTGTAAAATTATTTGAGAGGCTCAGTACGTGTTTCGAATGATCCACCATCACTGCTTTGGCGACCAGGAATAGTTTTAATATCAACATAAATATTAATGAGTTTCGCATGTACAGAGAAGGTAACCAAGAAAATGGAAATATCAACTGTTGAGACCTATTCGCTGTTTACAGGTTTAAAGTCAAAGGTGAAAAGAAATCGAAAAGGAATAAAAAACATGGAAAGGTTGCCATAAAGAAGCTAACACAATTGGCGATAACAAGGCAAACCATTCGCTGTATTCTTGCTGTGTTACAAGACCAGTCTCACCAAAACTTAGGACTATAAAGAATGACAGTATTTACAAGTCGGTGTTGTCAACAACTTATTCTAATTCATTTGTAACTTGACCTAACTATACCTTTGAACTTTGTATTTGGTGTTTGCAGAGCAAGGCATTGGCGGACACAAAGAAGGATGCATAGAAGAGAACTGTCAGAAGACGACCAGTTCAAAATTTATGAATTGTCAGACGTCTGGACACAAAGGATGCTCAACCATGCTTTTGATAAAATGTATCAAAGAAAGTATGGACAGATACAACAAATGTTTTGTATTATATGCATATTACACTGGTATACCAGTATTATACCAGTCTTACGCTTGTTTACAAGTAGTGCATTTTTAAAAAGTGCGCATTTAAATGAATGCAGTAGCAAGGTAGCTAAAGAAAGTACAAGCTAAAAATTTTATTATACATGTATAAAATAGAGATATAAATGTGCATTATATGTATATTATATGAATGGAATATTCAGAGAGAGAGAGAGGAGAGAGAGGAGAGAGAGGAGAGAGAGAGAGAGAGCAAGTAAAAGAAAACAATTTCGACAAAAGTGGGAAAGAGAAAGCAAAAGGCGATTGAATGAAGGGTAAAGAAGGGAGCAGTAACTAGGAAGCATTAGGAAAAGGTCCAACTGTTTGTCTTTGTCTCTACCTCTCTCATACCTGTTCAAATCTGCGTCCGTTTCATCCGAATGTTAGTCCCTGTGCCCCTGTGTTTATCTGATACAAAAGGTTGCAAGAGCAATGGCTTGAAGACGAACTGGAGAGAGTCAGAAAACTGGGAGAGAAGATGGCCGCCACTAAACGGCGCTTACTGAACCGAGAGAAACTCAGTGACATCCAGTCAGTCGACAATCTAGAGAAATTACTGGAACAAGAAATCGAGTCTATTCCACAAGTAAGCACAGCTCTCATTGACAAAGATTTTCAAGAAAAAATCAAACATTTTCTCTCTTTCTCGAAAAGATTTAAACTTTGTCACTTTGGCTCTACGGGTTACCTCAAAATACCAACAAACAATCTGAATTCAAAAGACGAACATAATTTTAGAAAAAAAAATCTACAAACTAAATGATTAACTACACACGAAAAGACATGACAGTAAATCCTTTCCCCCTTTTTGTTGTAAAAGTCTTTGATTAAAGTTTATTTCTAGGAAGTCCACTTTTGAAGACTCCGCCAGCAAACAACCACAATACAGTCTTTTCACAGTTCCCACCCCTCTGAAATTTGGATATCTCTAGACTTAAAGAAGTGGACAAAATTGTAACATTTTCTGTTTCAGACCTATATGAACGTATTAGAGAAAGAAGACGAGGAACTTGCCGAAGCTGTAGTAGAAGAAATTGAAGAACTCGACATAGAAGACCTAGATGAATTCTCACAGGGACTGGAAGAAGAATTCGAGATTCAACATCTGCAGGTAAAAAGCTCATTAGAGCCTAACTTGCCTTGGAGTCGACTATCTTTACTGACTCTCTTGTTATCTGAGAAGATGCTAAAGATATTTATGACCTCAAGCAATGTTGTGCTAAAGCTGTACTCACACACTTGAGCTTCCCCTGCTTGCAAGGTCCAGTATTCAACAAGCTTCAGTGTCGGGTGAAAATTCAAATTACCTGTGACAAGTCGAGGAGAGCTGAGTTAAAAATGTAGTTAACTTTTTGAATGATAGCTTATGAAAATAAAATCCGATTTGCTTCTTAGATAACTGATGGTTGGGAAAAAAGAGAAACAAGAAGCATCAAATCCAAAAAGATGGACACGAAAGCTGCACCTGTTCACGTGTCAGGTATTTTATGCATTCATTTGATTATGTGGGAAAACAAGCTGTTCTTTAAGTCGAAATTAGTAGTTTATTGGACCCAGATAAATGTCAATTTGTTTTATGGAAAAATTCCACCGTCATGCGAAGATTGCAAACCAGTCAAAGGCGATAGAAAGTTTTGGAAAGTCGTTTGAATGAGGTCAGCATTAAGGTGTGTGGCAGAGGGGTAAGAGACTAGTAGCAAACTTGCTGGTCAACAGAGTATAGAGCATGATGCCGGAGTGCATCAGCGGCTGAACCAAGGAGGCGGGAGGGAGTCTGGAGGGTGAAGCAGGAAAGTAATTAAAAGAGTAGTAATGGCGACACATTTAGCGAGGGCAGCTCGGTGATACAGGGAGGCCAGCAAATAAAATAAGTTTAAAAAAAATCTAAAAGCACTTTTATTTGAAATGCACTAAAAAGGGTGACAGGTTTTCCTTAGGTCTCAGGACTTTGTTTAATTAATGTGTATAGCGG
The DNA here is from genome assembly GCF_003073045.1 of Pomacea canaliculata. Classification (NCBI taxonomy): domain Eukaryota; kingdom Metazoa; phylum Mollusca; class Gastropoda; order Architaenioglossa; family Ampullariidae; genus Pomacea; species Pomacea canaliculata. The sequence goes on from NC_037600.1 coordinate 802,397, forward strand.
ACAGGCGCCGTCCAGTGCTAATGGCCACACTTTAGTATTGTCAGGACTCAGCCTGAGTTTGTTTTCATTCATCCAACATTTTGTAGTTATAGCAACACTGCTAATGAGGGAAACAAATTTACAGGAAATATATCAACATCTCCTTCACTCACTTTACATACAAATGAAACCCGTCTCTTCTCAACGGTGTAGAAATGTCATAATATTTAGACATTGTTGCATTTCGCTTCTCAATATAAATTTCTTACATGTACATGCAAGATGATAAGTCAAAAGAAAAATGTGCCCGTTACACACGCAGTGGCGACGCCAGCAATGAGTGTAGCCAACAGGGTGGACAATGCCAAGGTGAAGACAACTGTTGGAGCTGCTGACGTCAGCGCTGGTGACAGGACGACGGTGGTTATGCAAGGTTTGCATGTTTGTCTACCCTGTCTCTCTACAGCATACCAACCGTTCACTGATAACTGTATTTGAAGATATTGTAAACCCAGGCAAGTAACTTTCCAGCCATGTCCATCATGAATTCGGTCTTCTGGATACTTTGTTTGTTTGTGCACAGGCCTGAGCCAAAGAATCTACACTCACGCACACTAAACACTAAACTTAGTTACTTCAATACTTGTTCATATACTCTCTCTTTCTCTCTGACACGCAGAGACATTGATAATAACATTGGTTACCCATTCTCTTTGGTGCAGGTGGCCAGATGAAAATTGCCGATGACACAAAGGATGCCGACATAAAGATCGCCCTGAGCGATGTCAACATGGAGCTGGGAAGTGACACCAGAATTAAAAGCGTAGGTGAGTGAGATCCATTACCCAAGATAGAGGATAGGAAAAAAAAAACTCGTAATAAGAACTAATTCAACTGTCTGTGTCCAAAGTTTATTCAATTTTGATAACAAAACGGAACAGTTCATGGCGGCTGGTATTAGGAGGACCGCCAGGATTCATCAACCAATAAGAATCTCTACTTTTCCTGCGACAAAGGTTTGCTCCAATGCCAATAATATACCACTAAATGTCTTCTCATTGTAGATGACATCTGTGTTTTAAAAAAATTGAAATAAAATTAAATCTTAGACGGCTGAATTAAGATCACTAGATCTTTAACTTGTTTTCGATCGTTATAGTTTACGGATGGTAATTAAAAACAATTTTACTTAGACTTGCTGAACTTGTCTTCAGAATAACTCTAGCTGCAATTATCTTCAAGAGACTTTAGTAGCAATGTTCACAAAGCAGTGTCCCCCACCCCCCAGGTCACAAAACAGTTTAGTTTCCCAAAATGTTCGGGGGTCAGGAAATGGAGCATGAGAGATGGGGTTGCTGACACCTTGATCTTTTCTGTATGAAGACTCCAGATAATCTGTCTGACATCACCCGTGTGTCACCAGGTGGGGGAATGGATCTGAAGGCTCTGAGCCACACAGTAGTGAATGTCAAGGCCGAAGCTCGAACAATCAAGATGGAGGACGGGAGCAAAATAGATGTCCATGGTGAGAGAACTCGATGAAACATTGAGAAACCGTGGCGGGTCCAACTAGCCTGACAGTATAAAACAAATTGTAAATCAGTCAGAAATATACACATTCAATACTTGGACATGCTTCTAGGATTTGAATGTTGACAGACATTTGCATTCCAGGTGATGACCTCGAAGGAAAATACGATGAGGCACTTGTTCACAAAGGAGCAGTTGATATTCAGATGGGACAAGGGGCGAACCTTGAGATTAGAGGTCTGTATATTGCCACCAGTCCCTTAGACATTTTGTGTGCAATGTGTAGTATGGAACAGCATGCTTGCTAGAATACTGCTCAGCAAACATAAATCATCACAAGAAATTTAAAGGGAGATATAAAGAACTATGTCAAATAAAACAAGAACGGAATAGAATCAATAAAAGGAGAAATGCTACAAAGAAAAGATGTCGGACGAAAGAATGAAATATCCTTTTATATGTAGCAATTAACATGTTTATTTGTTTGTCAACACATGGGAAGGAAATCTGCTGAAACATTTACGCACATTCACCAAGAGAGACCGAGAGGATGATGATGATGATGATGATGATGATGATGATGATGATGATGATGATGATGATGATGATGATGACACATGGATGATTCATTTTGATGACAACCAGAGGGTAGTTCCGGAAGGTAGGTTAGTTAATGTTATTTATTTCAATGTTACTGTGTCTTAGGGACATTTGTTAATGACAGAGACAAGTGAGGGGTGGGTGGAATGGGTGTTTTATGCCGAGCCAGCAACTAAAGTTATATCACAGCAAGACAGGCAGCCCTGTCAACACAGGCCACAGGCAGAGAAAGAACAGGGTGCCCGAGGTGAGAGCCGACAGAGGCCACACAAACAGAAAGAAGGCGATGACCAGCGACATTCAAGTAGGTACATGTGTTTCAGATGCTGATGACCAGCAAGACCTGCAAGGAATTGTGGGAAAAGATAATGTGACCGAGCGTCGGCAAACCTACCAGAACTTTCGACATGGTAATTATCCATCTTCAATGCCACGACATCTACAAGTGTAATGTACTTGAAACACCAAAGACACGACCTTAGGCCATGATTGTGTTAATAGGAATTGCTGTAGGTAAGTGATAATAATGCCAACTCAAGGACAGACAGAAGGCGAAAGATGACACATACAGATGGGGTGATGATGACATTCAGGTGGACTGAATACCATCTACAGAATACCATAAGCAGGGCAATGGTGATTTATAGTGCAAACGCCAGTCTCAGTTTTCATTCTGCGAATTTTGACCGGTCTTTATTAGGTGTCCAGATGTCTGAGACCAAGGATATGGATGGTAGCTGGGTTCCTGGGGTCTGTTATTATCCATAGAGACGATACAACAGGTTGGTCATTTCAGGTTCCTGGGAACCATCATCACGAATGACCTCACCTGTGACAACAATGTGATTGATATCATTAAAAGGTCTAGCAACAACTTTACTTTCTACGACACCTGAAGAGTTTCTGTGTTATGAGGTACATTCTGGGTTACTTTTACCGGGCGATGAGTGTGTGTGTACTGACATTCTCAACTGGAAGCACCACCCAGGAACAGAAAGTCATAGTCCACCGGGTGATCTACCCTTGTAGGTACTCTCTATATCCAGTGATCTACCCTGTGTAGGTACTCTCTATATCCAGTGATCTACCCTGTGTAGGTACTCTCTATATCCAGTGATCTACCCTGTGTAGGTACTCTCTACCCAGTGACCTACCCTGTGTAGGTATTCTATATCTAGTGATCTACCCTGTGTAGGTACTCTCTATATCCAGTGACCTACCCTGTGTAGGTACTCTCTATATCCAGTGACCTACCCTGTGTAGGTACTCTCTATATCCAGTGATCTACCCTGTGTAGGTACTCTCTATATCCAGTGATCTACCCTGTGTAGGTATTCTCTATATCCAGTGACCTACCCTGTGTAGGTATTCTATATCTAGTGACCTACCATGTGTAGGAACTCTCTACATCCAGTGATCTACCCTGTGTAGGTACCCTCTATATCCAGTGCAAGGTGTGTAAGATTGTGGTCAAGTCATACCCAGCCAATGACGCATTTTGTTGCATGACATCAGATGGCAGGTACAGAGATGTCCAGGCCAGAACAGTCTTGTAAGAAAGTTTTCACCGAAGTCCGCTGTAAGACGAATTAGCTAGAAGTCCGTAGACACTGTGTGTACCTGTAGAGGCTGAGAGTTTGTGTATGGGTGTGTACATGATTGCATGTGTTTGAGTATGTCTGTGCATGCAATCAGTGGTGGAGTTGATATGCATGGGTATTGTAAACATGTTGTATGAGAGTAATGTTTCACTGTCTTTTCTGTGGCTCGAGGACTAGATGTAAAAACAACCCCTATAACTTTTGCTTATTCTGTTATCCTAATGAATAACGATTTGCCATTGTCAATGTATGTGTCAAATTTATGACTTCCACATGTTGCTATGGCAGAACGATTGGCATTTTGGGAGGAACCAAAGAGATGGCTAAACCAGAGGAGAGCTAGAGACACGTTTTGCTTGAAGTTTAGCAACAAAATCCGTATGCTCGATTTCAAAGGTGAGTTTGTCGGAGGAATAGAAAACAGTATCTTAATTAAAAAATTGTACATTACAGCGCCAACATTAGGAAAGCACTCCCTGAATCCTGGCATAGTCACATATCCTGTAAAAACAAGAATACCTACATGTTTGGCTGATCAAAGTGGTCCACTGGTCAAGCGACTTAGACAACGCAAGAGAGGTGTGTGGAGGGAGCCAGGAGGTGATTCATACATCACTGCATTGCAGTGACAGGCGAATGATGGAGGATTGGACTGTACACAGATACATAAATAACATTTGATGAGAGATAACTCAATGTTGTGCCCACAGTATGGAGATAATGATCATCCAATCACGTGAAAGCACACCTGGACATGTTGAGTCTCGTGCCTGCCTAACGATGTCACTGGACTCAAGTCACTGACGAAGACAAACGCAAGAAAGTCATGATTCATGATTTCTTTCCCTTGGTATCCCTTTTGAACTGCTTATTCTATATATTTCTAAATAACGACCATGACCAAGTGGATGGCGAAAAGAGAGATGTTCTTCATGTACAAAATCCCATATTCTCACAAATCTCATGTTGATGGCGGTTTTGCAGGTCAACACAATCTTCAGACCTTTGAGTGCATTTGCCAGGCATGCCAGCATCGCAGACTAGTACGGAGGGATGCTTATATTCAGCAAGGCTTCTGGCCTGTCAGACGAGGAGCCTCAGAGATGATAATAGACATGGATGTCTTACATTTGTTCACCAGCCTGCAGGCCTGCTCTCAACACATGTCACAAACACGCTACCTGAATGTTTTACGAAACTTTTTCAAAGCGAAAAGCGAAGTAAGTATTTATTTTACACTTTAATCAGTGTTTCCTCTGTGAGAGTAAACAGCTTGCTCACATCAACCTTGCACTTGAGTAGTTACTTATGTGTGTTTACATTAAGCTTGATCTTAAGTATATTCTGGAAAAGATAGTCAATAATTATGTAACTGCAAAATGTAAAACGGGTGGAAAATGTTTGGTTTATGTATACTTGAAGCTGTTTTTGTCTAACCCTCGCATACAGGCACACAGACTCACAGTTTTCTCTCTTTCTTGCACGTATGTACGCACACATATACGCTATGTAACCCTCGTGTCAATGATTATCTCCATCACATATGTGTTACTTATGTACAGCAGCTAATTATCTCAATATTTGTCATCGAAACATTTTGATGTTGATCTGACTCTTATGGCTGTGAAAAACTAAATTATTACACAAAGACAAGCCACTTACACACACACACACACAACCCTCTCTCTCTCTCTCACACACACACAACCCTCTCTCTCTCTCTCTCACACACACAACCCTCTCTCTCTCTCTCACACACACAACCCTCTCTCTCTCACACACACAACCCTCTCTCTCTCTCACACACACACAACCCTCTCTCTCTCACACACACACACAGGCACTGTGTATCTCTCATTCTGATTCTAACTCTATCTGTGCAGACTAAGAAGCCAGGGAAATCATCCTACTCCGCCCTTTTCAAAGCTCTCGAAGAGTTTTGCGGACAAAAAGAGACTGAAGGGAGCAGAGGGCAGTGATGACAATGTACATCCGGCTAATCGGGGAAGAAATTTTCATCTAGAAAGCCAAGCAGGGAATAAGTTTCATCCATTGTTTTGAAACAGCATGTTACAGATTAACTTTTTACTATTAACAAAAAAGATCAAAAGGTCAGGTGTAAACAATGAGCATCAGAAGACATGCTTCAGTAACCTGTCTGGCATCATGTCAGCCAACCGCGCGCTAGGACGGTCAAAGGTCAATAACTGACAATTGAAGTCAAGTCTCTACCGCTGTGATCGAGCTGTTTCCCATCAAGCGATCGTAGTGCACCATTATGACACACACACACACACACACACGTACTCATGCCATATACAGTTAGTATAAAATTAGTCAGTAAAGTATTTTTTCTGAAAAAAAGACTTTATTGTTTTCCGAGTACATTTTCAGACATGAGTCCAACAGAAAAAAGAAAGAAACTGAGAAATAACAGGAAACTGTTTTCGTGAGTTTGGAAATTAACATTGTAGATTTTGATGAAAGCAAAATGTCTAATACAATTTGACAAGCCATCCGAAGAACAACCTGTGCCCACGTCCACAATACGTGGCTGTGTTTGTGCTGCGGACGTGACGTAGACTGCCTGCAGGAGAGATGTGACGTACGTGTAGTCGGCGTACTTATCGTTGTGTAGTCGGCGTACACTCGGTCACAGCAGCCCTCCATCGCAGCACCATCACGTCCACGTCAGCACTACTGAGAAAGTGCACATCCCATTGCAGAAATAAAACTGTCATGGACAGGCTGTCACAACAACATCTATAACTGATAACACAAAAAGTTTACTCGTGATAAAACCTTTACAGTAGCCTGATCTCTGTGTTGATATTTTGGAGAAAAAAATAAAAAGGCAACACAAAGGGTGGGGCACAGCGAATGCTTGTGTTAATTGGTCTGTTCCTTAGATAAGGTGCGGACATAAAGGACGAGAAAACAAGAATGCTTTTGGTTGCTGTCTTGTGTTCTTGAGCAGAATTTTTCTTAATTTAATTGATTGTAAAAAATAAATAATTGCTAGATTTTAAGGACTGTACTTTTCTTTTTGTTTCATTTGTGTGTTCTTAATGTTGGTACACTGGATCTTGCTGGGCTTCGAGAAGAGCAGACATTGAGAAAAAAAGACTGTTGCGTCTGTTGGATGCCATCGGGTCGACAACTCACCCAACATCGTGAAATCTGCTTGTGCGACTTCCACTTCTATTTGAAGTAGCAACAGCTTAATCAAGGCCTTGGTCGACATCAGCCTTAGACGATTACAGAGAACTTTGAGGATTTTGAATAACATGAATAAGAGATGAAGACGAAGACGAACTCTAAGCATTATAGACTAAAATTTAAATATCGTGTTAGAATTCCTAACCCTCGCTTTCCAGGATGACAGCACATAAAACTAGAATCGACAGTGATATATCCATTGTCACGTTCTCCCAGGTGGAAGGCCGCCAGGGTACTGAGAGTGACAGCAATGGCCATCGCTGTCTTCTACTTTGAGGACCTTTTGTTATGGGCCGGGGATGTCGAGAGAAACCGTGGGCCACCCACAACCACTAAGCAGTGTAAACCTGTCACAGCCGGCGTGTCACGTCGGAACAGTGTTGATGAAGGGCTCCCCCATTTTGTTGTGCAACTGAACGGAACTCGTAGATCCATCACAGAGGCCTATGATAGTCCGGATCAGACCCTCATCCACTTGGAATGACCGAAGGGTGTCGCACAGTCCCTCGTGCCAGACCCGGTCGAAAGCCTTTTTGAAGTCCACAAAGTTCTGGTTTATTGAGATACCATCATCCCGTCATTGGCACACAAGGGTGAGATGCTGCAGGACATGTTGACAACAGTCTCTAACAGCTATGTAGATAACAAACGGTTGTATCTCAGCCTCTAAATTAAAAAAAATATATATATATTGTCTCTAGCGGTTTGAATTTGAGTAAAAGTTTGATACAGCTATACAAACATACAAAGACACATGCACAAACACATTTGTAGCGAAACTAACCAAAATGAATGAGAAAAAACACACCTGCTTTCAAAAGGCAAGACTACCAATCCCTAATCCCAATCAATCGTTTTTGAAAATTTGGAAATGCTTTTGACGCTCGCCGACTGTAAACTTTAGGGTAAACTTAGAGCAGGCAGGTATCGATGCATAAATAACATCACACAAGTGCTTACATACAATAGGTATTCACATTTTAGGTGTAGAAGTAGGCATACATATTTCACGTATAAATGTGTAAAAAGAATTGTACAAGTGTGAGGCCTTGGACATTTTTTCAAGAAGTTTTCTGATGAAAGTTATCCCGTGTAGACTCCGAGGACCTGTATCAGGGACACAGACATCTGTCGTCCCACTGTTTATCAGCTGTAAAGAGGAATTTCATACCCTTCGTATCTGAACTATTAATGCCTGCTTTACAAAGTTTTACAAACACTTTTTTTGTAAAAAAAATTCCTTTCCATCGCTGCTCAGGTAACATACACCGCAATTTGTGTGGGAAATAAGCTTCGAAAATTGTTTCTTGCTATCTTTGTACCTAACAAAATCTTCGACAAAGAAGTAGGGTTCACTTTCAATAAATCTACAAAAAGAAATTTATAACTGTAATTAGCACATTGTAAATTATATTCGCATTATCGCTTCTTGAGTCATCTAGTGCTAATATTTTGCTTTTGAGATGATATTTTTTCTGAAACCTCAACCTCCAAGAAGCCAGAAGAAAACGTTTGTCTCTTGGCAACAGCCAGAGTCGTGGCTTCGTCTGTCCAGATGCTCTACAGCTCTTGTCGGCATTTATTTAAGACATACTAGGTTCACATCTTATTTCCAATTATTCAGAAATCTATGAAAGCAATTTTCTTTCCTTTAGATTTACTGAAAGTGCGTTTTTACTAAATTAAATTAACAGGCAACAGCTAGCACTAAGAACATGGCAACCTGGGACTGGAGGGGCAATGGTAGCCTACCTCTCAAAGAATATAATGTAGGGGCATCTTTACCCCCAACCCCAGTGTTTGAGATATGATTCTGCACACAGTCGAAAAAGGTTAAAAAGATTCTAGAGAAATAAAAATAAATGAAGACAGAAAGGACAAGTTGATAAATCCAATCAGTTGAGTTGTTGAGAATACGAGAGTGGCAACCGGTAAATAAGTTGCAGGCTGTGGTGGAAACACAGGAACTGTCACTAACCGATGTGTTGTAGTTTGGATGCGAACCTGTAAGTGTGTGCGTACATGTATGTAATGTGTGTGTCTGTATGATTAACAAGTGAATGTTTTTGCTTAACGCTCGTAGCACTGGCCAACATCTTAATGAATGCAGGTGACAAGTACACTAGGAAGTTGACCGTCCACTCTGTTTATGTTTCGTGTGTGTAGGTGTCACATGAAAGGTATCAAAAGCCTTGTTTGTGTTAACTGTGTGTACAGTTTAGTGTAATAGTCCATGTTTACAGTTAGTGTGTGGGTTGCACGTGTAAGGAGAGGGATAACATGTTTAACATGTCGAGTGTGTGGAGGTGCTTTGTCTAAACTGTAGTATTGCTTTTTCGGTGTTTGACAATATAATGTCAAAGGGTATAACAACCAAAGAATGGGACACGTTAAGCCATGGGTGAGCCAACTGTCCACATGGACACAGGAATGAGTAGAGATGTCCTTACATCAGCTTTGTTAGCAGTAGAAAGATGTCTCAGTGTCATCTCACCCAGTTGTACAATCTCTAGTTGCACTGCACTATTTCCATGAGAATAATAATAAGTATCGCAACTTTTCAAATTAAACAATGGCCATTGCAACTCGGGCAGTGTCATTGACATTAAACTGAGCTTGACCAATGTGTATCAGTCCATGGCCAGAACAATCAAACAAGTGAGGACAGAGTAGGCAAGTGTCACCAACCACTGACTACACTGGGCTGTCAATATGTTTACAGGTGTAAATGTCTTCGTGCCTGTAAGTGTGAATGGGTGCGTAAAGGTTTGTGTGATAGACTGTGTACGTGTTCTACCGACGACAATCATGTCCGTGGTGTGGGAGATTTCATAAGCAACCCTATCTCCCATCACATCCAAGGGTCTTTGCACTCCCTCCTACACATCACGTGACTACACGAGTCTGTCACCGCAGCCAGCATGTCAGCGACAGCACCAGCTACATGGACGCTCTCCACGCTCTCTGACGTCAAGCATCGGATGACCTCATTCCTACGCACTCACACCATTGATTTGACGTCACTCACACACGTCGGTTCTGACGCAGTTGCTGCTATAAATAGCCCGACTGACATGCGCAGTACACGGACACCAACGTGTCGTAGAATATAATGGCGTCCACCTCCGTGTGCGTCGTTGTGAAGACGTGGACAATGGCGACAGTGTGAGTCCTGACAGACAGGATGAGCCTGCCACGCACAGCTCCGACCATTTTGTTTACACGCGAGAAGTAAGCGACAGAATTACTTGAGGCGATATGCGACGAATCTTCTTTAGAAGGGTGAGACTGATCATGGCTGTGTGTTTTGTTTATCCTTCCACTGTGTTTACGTTTGACTTTGTTTATCCTTCCACTGTGTTTACAACGTTTGACTTTGTTTATCCTTCCACTGTGTTTACGTTTGACTTTGTTTATCCTTCCACTGTGTTTACAACGTTTGTCTTTGTTTATCCTTCCACTGTGTTTACGTTTGACTTTGTTTATCCTTCCACTGTGTTTGTGTTTGTCTTTGTTTATCCTCGGCGTAAACCACCAACCCTCGCACCCAGCCCCCGTCACACACCGCACTAACCACAGCAATGTGTGACACCTGTACACCTGTACACCTGTACACCTGTGCTTTAACAACACATTTGTTTGTTTCAGAAAACAAGGAAACGGAGGAAAGTTCAACTGCTGTTGCTGTTAATTTTGCTTATGACTACAGGTGTAGTCCTCGTGACCTACACTGGCCTCACAGGTAGTTATCATATCTTTATGGCTTCCTCTAGACAGAAAGTACAGATGAGTATTTGGCTATTTCAGTCATCTGCCAGGCTTACAAAACTCGCAGATTCCTTCATCGACAGATTTCTGCCTCAAATACAATTTATTTTATGATTTAATCCTCTTTACCCCGTGCTTGTCTACACAGTGCACTCACATGCCTGAGGTCAGCTTAAGCCATCCAATGGTGCAGCATTGTCATGATGAACAAGAGTATAAATATCTATATACTTACGAACTACACAAACAAATGTGTCAATAATCAAATGTCCGTACATCGTCTCAGACTCTAAGTGACAAAATATTTTAAATATTCATTTACATATTACAAAAGGCAACGGCAGTGCGGAATTTGACAAGGAAACAATCAGGCAGTATCTTCAAAGACGGGAAGGTATATTTGTTAATTAAAACGCTTTCATCATCATCATCATCATCATCATCATCATCATCATCATCATCATCATCATCATCATCATCATCATCATCATGAGTATGGACGTTGACATTTTCGGTTCATGACAATATATAACAAATTTGTTGAGACGATAATGTATTTGTAAACTTGCTTACGATGCTTGTAGTGTTGACGGCAAGTTGTTTATGTCTATGTTTATGTTTATGCTGTACACAATTTGTTTGTCTGCTGTGACTCACTCTCTGACCTCTCCACACAGTCTTACCCACGCGGTCACAGACTTCAATGATTTCATTGACTTGCATGTTGATGCCAAAGACACACGGTGACAAGACAAACAGTTCATTATACATGCCTGAGCACTTACAGACATGCTAACACACATGAACGCACATGCAGACATACAAACGTGTAGAAGATAATCTTTGTGACTGAAGACTTTCCTGGATATTTAAGCATCCTGATCTCTGTCTCTTCAGTCTTCAAAGTTACCAAGGGCCACTTTGCCAACACCACTTGTGAAAATGAAGGTATGATATAACAGTTGTTAGCTTTACATCGACTATGAATATTTTCTAAATTGATTTCTCCAAATATGTCTAAGTAGTTTATGCTAGTTTATCTCTATGGACTTCATATCGTCTGCTGCCTTTCCGACTTCTTTATGTCCATTCTCACAACGTGCTTTACTTGGAGCACTTGTTTTTAACGTGTAACAGCTAACGACTTCGGAAACTTCACAATGAAAAGTTTGAGCATCTTCTGAGTTTCATCATTGTTAACTGACTGATGATTACCTGAAAGATTTCTTGTTTCCTGTTTTGATACTGAGAGATGCGCGCGTAAGTATAAAGAAATCATTACAGATACGTGTAAAACTCACGACCAGACTTCTTTCTTCTAGTCCACAGTAAGTAAAGAAGAGTCAGTGCCAATGTAGACATGATCCTAATCTGAAATTGATGATATTTACTTCAGATAGCAATAACAAATCTCGCCAATAAAGTAATGGAGTAACATTTGATTGAGTCTTGAGACGACTGAGAGGTTTTCCTACCTGTGATAGATGTCACGTGACGTGTTAGGTCTCGTGTTGGTCGCTCAGATGCCGGACCCTGTGTGGATCCTGCTTGTACCACGACCTTCCTGCCACCCAGGGTGAGACTAGAGAGACTTGTGAGCACCCAGTACCCCGTTAGTCCCCGCCATCGGCAGGTGCTGCGCTCCCTGGGGGCCCGGGTACCTCCCGCCGACATCGTCTTCCTGACGGCGGCCTCACAGAACCACTTCGATGAGAGTCAGGGCGTCGTCAAGGACCTGCACGAAAAGGTCTTCCCCTGGCTTCACAGCAACACCGACTATTCTTATCGCTTGATCTACTACAACCTGGGTCTCACCAAGGAAAGCTTGGCACTGGTGAGATACGTCAGTCTGTCTGTGTGTCTGTCTGTGTGTCTGTGTGTCTGTCTGTCAGTGTGTATGTCTGTCTGTCTCTGTCTGTCTGTCTATTCTTATCGCTTGATCTACTACAACCTGGGTCTCACCAAGGAAAGCTTGGCACTGGTGAGATACGTCAGTCTGTCTGTGTGTCTGTCTGTGTGTCTGTGTGTCTGTCTGTCAGTGTGTATGTCTGTCTGTCTCTGTCTGTCTGTCTATTCTTATCGCTTGATCTACTACAACCTGGGTCTCACCAAGGAAAGCTTGGCACTGGTGAGATACGTCAGTCTGTCTGTGTGTCTGTCTGTGTGTCTGTGTGTCTGTCTGTCAGTGTGTATGTCTGTCTGTCTCTGTCTGTCTGTCTATTCTTATCGCTTGATCTACTACAACCTGGGTCTCACCAAGGAAAGCTTGGCACTGGTGAGATACGTCAGTCTGTCTGTGTGTCTGTCTGTCTGTCTGTCTGTCTGTCTGTCTGTGTGTCTGTCTGTCAGTGTGTATGTCTGTCTGTCTCTGTCTGTCTGTCTATTCTTATCGCTTGATCTACTACAACCTGGGTCTCACCAAGGAAAGCTTGGCACTGGTGAGATAAGTCAGTCTGTCTGTCTGTCTGTCTGTCTGTCTGTCTGTCTGTCTGTCTGTCTGTCTGTGTGTATGTGTGTTTGTCTGTCTGTCTGTCTCTCTCTGTCTGTCTGTCTCTGTTTGTCTGTCTATCTAAAAGCGCATCCTCTATATGTTTCAGCTCAAAAAGTACTGCAGATGTCACGTGCTGCGTTTCCCATTCAAGTTGCTACCTCCAGTCTTCAAGAATGTGAAGAAGTACCTGTGGAAACCCTTGCTTGTGAAGGCCAGTATCGGTCTCCCCCAGTCTTGTGAATTGTCTTGATAATCATCACACTAATCGTCACACTAATCATCACACCAATCATCACACCAATCATCACACTAATCATCACACCAATCATCACACTAATCATCACACCAATCATCACACTAATCATCACACTAATCATCACACCAATCATCACACTAATCATCACACTAATCATCACACCAATCATCACACCAATCATCACACCAATCATCACACTAATCGTCACACTAATCGTCACACCAATCATCACACCAATCATCACACCAATCATCACAGTAATCATCACACTAATCGTCACACTAATCGTCTCCCCAATCATCACACCAATCATCACACCAATCATCACACCAATCATCACACCAATCATCACACCAATCGCAGTGTGCATAGACCAGAGGCGGCTGCTGATGCCACTGTAGTTAATGACTATCAATGGATCTCTCCAAAGCTATTGCCGTTAACATTTTAATGACTATTGTATCAAGTTCAATTGCTTTCACGCTGTTACAATAATAATCATATTCTGATTTATATTATTATCTAAAGAGTAAAGAACAAAACCTGAACTGTTCAAACATACTAAAGTCTTCACTTACTTTTCAGAAACTAAACTCAGATTCAAAATTTAATTTTGAAATCTTCTATCAATTAAAACAGTTTTAAGAAAATAGTCTCTGCATGTTACTGAAGTCACAAACTGTGATATGTTGGCAAGAAATGGTCTGTGTTGACAAGATTAGGTTTGTTTACTATGTATATCTGGGGTTTGTTTGTCCCTCCTTCCGTTCCCTGACGCAGGCACACAGTTCTCACTGCAAGCTGCTGATGTGGATGGATGCCTCGGTCCGCTTTAAGTTCGGTGATGTGAGTCTCATCATCCAGCGAGCCATGGCCAACGGACTTTTTATTCAACGCAACGACTACATGATGGCGAGACACGTGATGCCAGCGATGCTGCAGTATTTTCACACTGAAGCCTGTCTCCTCGCCCCCTTCTATGAGACGGAAACAAACTTCTTGGTAGTCAAGAACGAGCGACTTATGAGCAAAGCTGTGCTGGACCCTTGGCTGGCCTGTGCATTTGCTCCGAGATGTATTTATCCCGGCCATAACTGGAGAAGCCTCGTCACCTGTCCTGAGGGTAAACAAGGGTACAGCTTGTGTCACAGGTTTGACCAGGCGGCTTTAGGTGTCATTCTTGTGACACTCTTTGACTTGAAATTGTCTCACCTTGTAGCTCCTGACAAGAATACTACTTATTACCTCGCGAAAGATGACAAAGTGGACTATTTTCCCGACACAGTGTAAACAGTTTACATTTCTGAAATAATTCAGGTCAACTGTTTGTGTCCCAGAGTTCGCCAGATACGCAAAGTGTTGGTGAGCTGCTCTCGTCCTACCTTGCCTCACAGAGGTACGATTCTCTTCCATCCATCTCTGTGACAGACAGACAGTTTACTACTTGTATCAGCTCTTCTTCACGAAGCTTTATTGTTGGTAAAGAGCCGTGACGTCAGCTGTGTACCGGGTACAGAACTCGACATGTCTATTTATATTATTACTATTAGTTGTTATTATGCAGCGCCACCTGGTCTTAATAGGTTGTAGTCAAGACACATAATTAGCTGAGACACTTAGTCGTTTGCTTTACTCCTGTAGTGTAACTAATTTCATGTGCTATCTCATGTTTGTACTAGTATTGGGATTGATTTTATCTTAAATATTATTTCGTTCGGATCGGCTGTTTGCTGCTAAAGTTTTGTCTCAGTTGACTTAATAAATCAAAGATCTTCATTTTGGATGAATTTTGCGATTTTGTTTACATATTATTTTATGATGCTCTTTCCTGCATTTTATAAACCATCGTTCATATTGTACGCCATTCGGTTCGGGGGATACAAGCTTACAAACACGACACCGTCTACTCTCACCTTAGTCCCGGACATCTGCAATGTCACATCTTACTTTAAGAAGCTGGTTCTCCCACGTGACCACCCTGACCAACGAAAGTAGTGACTGGCAGTGGCTGAGGATGTTTGGAATGCGTTCACAACATAGTCCTATACACGGTCTGCTCATGTCCCACCGTGACCACGCTGACCAACACACCACAGTCCTTAGTCCAGGAGCAGCTAAAGTAGGGCCCGAGGGACCGGCATGTCTGCCGAAATGTGAAGCAAAGTATAGTTGTCTTCTTGTTGTGAGTGGATCACTGACCACAGTGACTACACGAAGTACAGCAACAGAGGCTTTCAGCATCGGCTTATGCCACACGATGACCACGCGCACCAACGCAACGACTGCCACAAGCATTGGCTTATAGAGTACAGTGATCACGTGACCAAGTAAACCACCACCAGTAGGACTGGTTAAACACACACACACACGTGCTGCGCCCCTCCCTCCTCGTCGCTCACAAAAACATGAACTGTCCTCGGTCTGCAATGATAACAGTAAACTCAACACCAGAGGGAGTCCAGTCCGGCTCACCCACCCGAGTCAGGGCTGAGCACAGTCACGACGAAAGAGGAAGTTGACAGTGAATTCACAAACTTTGACACAGTTGATGTAAATACTGTAGCTACTTCTTGACAACTAGAAAATCATTTATCTTACTATCTGTGTCTTAAACATGTGGATGCCCCTATTAACGGGAAATGATCGGGACTACCTGCGGCTGGATGGTCTGTTGATCGCCGCTGTCCTCGCTGATGATGACCTCTCCTGGCGACGATTCTTGTCCACAAATGTTTTGCTGTATTTTTTGCTTCAAGCAATGATGACAGCGGCGATGACGATAATGATTTCACCAACCACCATCTTGCAAAGGTAGAACCACAGTGTGCTGGGTCACGATGCCAACAAAGGACACTATGGCAAAATTGAATGAAGTGCCTGGGTGAGGATGAAGACCTGAGGAGAAGACGAAAGTTTGCTAAATTGTGAAAGCTAGAGGTGGGGTTCGAGGTTGCACCCCAAAGTTTCAAATTCAGACACAGTTGTAAGAGAAACGACAGGAAACTCCACATAGTGGTCCAGGTTCTTTCCCTTGTATTCTCTTATTTTCCTGTCTTTGCTGGTATGACCCGAATGACACCTTGGCCTACACATCCCCCACAAAGGTCACGAGATAAGTATTGTCTGAGTCTTTCAATGACAAGCCACCATGACACACTGTGACATCGTTAGGGGACTCTGGTACTATGCTGCCACTGACATCAGCCAAAGCCAGACAGGTGTTTACTGATTCCCACTCCACATTCTCAACAGTACAACCGACTTTATCAGTATTTTGTTGCTGTTGTTGTTGTTGTCGTCGTTGTCGTTGTTGTTGTTGTTGTTGTTGTTGTCGTCGTCGTCGTCTAGGACCTCATTTTTTTCTGTTTCTCAAGTCTTGTTAACCATTATTTTCACGTTGTGCAGAATTCTACCTCAAACATTTGGGTGGAGGGCAAAACCAAATGTGCACCCCTCCCCACCATTATTCTGATTGTGGCACCCCCTTCCCCACCATTCCTACGTCACTGTGTCATGTGATCCCCATCGTGGCGATGACTGTGTGTGCGTGCCTCCGCTCACCTGCCTCACCTGTAATCTAACCTGTCTGTTAATTTAATTTATCGTCTGTCTGTAAAAACGCAGTCCTAGCAAGGTGAAATTAAAGAACATTGTTGTTGTTGTTGTTGTTGTTGTTGTTGTTGTTGTTGTTGTTGTTGTTGTTGATGATGTTTGATATTAATGTCAACCTGGTATGTCTTCAATAACCGCGGGCAGACTACCTGCAGATCATCTGCTGGAGACGGTCGACTCGGACTTACCCAGAGGTAGACATCGTCTCTCTCCTGGCTTCTTGAAGGGTGTGATTTCAGAAAGAAGTCATCTCAATGGATAAAGGTAAGTAAAATAAATAACTTAAAAATGACATAATAAATGCATATATCTTGGTTAAATCCTATTTTTATGTGTTGCAATTCTAAGAAGCAAGTGGCAGCCATTACAATATGTTAACTGCAGTTTAGTCAAGGATCATTGAGGCCCTCTTCAAATGCCAGCCACAGGTATCTATAGTAACTACAATATCACAAAATGAAGTCTTCATGAGATTTTTACAATTTGTGTTGCACGAGACTGATTACATATTTTGAAACTAATTAGATAAAAAGTCTGCACACACTACA